>NW_025336231.1:0-24777 GCF_004798865.1 Varanus komodoensis
ACCAATGACAGCTAGAAGATTTTTTTCTCTGCCACACTGGTAATTTGGCACAAACTGATGTGAGTTGAAAAGCAAATCTAGAGTGGCACGATAGGTCATCCTTGGGTCAGTGTAGCTTTCCTGGATGTGGAAGCCAAGAGTGATGTTGGGCAAGATCCTGGGATCCTCATTGATCTCGTCAATGGCAAATACAAAAGCCAGAATGTGTTGGTAGAACTTAGTCATCACCCTGCAAAGAAAGCAGTGACATGTGATTTCACAGAAAAGGGAAAGTTTTCAACAAAATCATGTTGTCTCCCTTGTGCTCCACGTTAACACCAAAAGATTGAGGAGCCTGTGTATAAGCAGAGACCCCAGGCAGCAAAGTTAAAAGTAAAATCAATGCTCTTGGAATCAGTAACTGAATGTGTTCTTTTTGCTGCATTGTGCCTTGCCATTTGTGCACATTACTGGACAGACAAAAAAGCTGAAAGGGTTTCTGATCCCACAACACTCTTGTAGCATTTCATTGTATTTAAAATGCAGTCTTTTCCCAAGACGATACATATTTCCATGCAATCATTCAGAAACAAAGAACCCCTGAATATAGTATGAGACATTTTCAGAGTGGTCTGTTAGTGCAAATGCATTACCCTGAGATTTTACTCCTTTCTTGAGAAGGATGTCTGATGAAGCTGATGCTGTGTGGAAAGTCATGTAGAAAAGATGCCATCCCACCAATGAGGAGATCTTTTGGCTCATACCAGTCATGTGGAATAAATATAGGCTCACTTCTGGGGCACTTCAAAGTGTGTGCTTTCCATACCCCACTAGACAGCAGCAGCAACAGCAGCAGCTGAAAAACCAGCACCATCCCAATGGTAAATTCTCCCCCACACATGACATATCTTATGCTCTCTCTACATCAGCATCCTTATTTAAATCAGTGGGATTTGAACTAGGTGTGTTGCAGCACTGCATGCTCCAGGGGGACACTGATAAAGCCTATTTTTCCTGTTGGTTCAGCTGTCTGATCAATTGCAATATTTACAGCCATGTTGATAATTACATGGGCAATAAATTGTTGTGCAATTGCATGATGCATATTCCATGATGCAACCTGAGTAGCAGATGTCCTGAAACCAAATATGTTTATCTCATTTCCCTTTTCCCTTCTGTGTTTCCTACAATTTCCAAGGGAAAGTAGAGAGCAGGTAGAATCGTGACCTTGGATGGACTCTCAAAGCTCATGTAGTACAAGGTGCTGTACCATCCGTTCCAATTAAACAATGAGCTGCATTTTGCAAGTTGAAATGAGTAGGTACATGAGAAGTTAAGAATGCTTGGAATAGAAATGTCATTCATTCTCCCCCCAAAAAATCTCTCTTTGAAAATATGAAATCATCTATCTATGCAGACAACAAACATAGACCACCCCCTCATCCAAGTCCTGTGTTAGGTCCCAAATAAGTACAAGGACAAAGGATAAACACCATAGTCTGGCCCTTTGACCAATGATAGTGCCTTACCCCACATTCTGCTATACTCAGTTCTGAGAAGGAGCTGCTCGTGTGGAGCATATTGCAATCATAACTTCTATAGTTATTAAACCAACAAATGATGAGGAAACATGTGCAGTTTTAGGAGGAAGCAAATTGCTTACATGTAACTGTCGTTCTTCAAATGGTCATCTGTGCATCACACCTATGGGCTGTAGTGACAGCAGAAGGCCTAGGTGGGAAGCCCCTTCAACAGCTCAGCATCACAGAGTGGGTGGGGCCCTGGCCCTCAGGAGTCTGCTTATAAGGGGAGGGGTCCCCACCCAGACCCTCTGTGCTTTGGGGACTGGACTGCACTATAGTCCATTGCATTGGCTTTGATCACGTAGGGAATCTGTTTAGGCTACCTTAGTCCAGATTCATTTATGTCACTTGTATGATTTGTGTAGGATGCAAAGAACATCAATGAAAGTATCAGTTCTTCTAATATTTGCTTAAGTGTTCTGTTTTGTTCAGTTCTAGTCTAAACCCAATAATGTAGCATTTGGGATGGAGGGGTGGAATGCAACACAGAAAGCCAGCACTGGAGGCCAAGATGGAGAAGATCTCCACAGCAACCATGTACTTTCCTCTTGTGCTCAGGTATGTTGGGACAAAGGACACCCATACACTGCAGAAGACCAACATGCTGAAGGTGCTGAACGTGGCTTCTTTAAAACTGTTGGACAACTTCCTTGCCAGAGTGTTTACAGTCAGAGTGACTTGAATAATCTGTGAAGCAGTCAAGGAGACATGCAGAGCAAACCACCACATTGTATCAGCATCTTTCTTCACATGCAAATTGAGAAACCTCATTTGAAGATAGAAGTGCCCAGTGAAAATGGGAAGATGATCACAATGTCAAAGCTCAGGTCCTGTCTTCTCCTAAATCTTAGCACTCCACAGCCCCGTGGGAGACCTATAAATATTGCAGGCTTCCTTGATGTGCTCCCCTCCTTGGGTAAGCTTCCTGAGCAGTTGAATGAATTATAGCATGTCTGTAATGATAACTGATAATATGTGACAATTATATGAGATAAACACTTCAGCAAAGTTTTTAGGCTCAATGATTCAACTTCAGTAAGTGTTCCAGTGAAGCAAAGTGCACTAGGAGAGGTGGTGTGGTGTAGTGGTAAAGAGTGCAGGACTGGGACTCAGGTGATCTCGGCTCTAGTCCCTACATAGCCATGGAGATAACTTGCTGACTTTGGGCAAGTCACAGACTCTAAGACCAAACTAACTCCCAGGGTTCTTGTTCCATTGGGGATAATATTAAAAGGAACAGATTTATGTACACTGCTTTAAGTTCCTTGAAAGGGAAGAAAGAGGTTTATAGATGTAATTAATACAGAACTAACTAAATAAATAAATTCTAGGTAATTGCTATGTATTTTCAGTTCATTTATTTTCTAGAAAAGTAAGATTAGATTTGCTTACTTCACTGATCAAAGTTGTTATTTGGTCATTTTTATTGTCTGCCAAACTCCACAGCAAGGCTGGTCATTTTTATTGTCTGCCACACTCCACAGCAAGGGTGAATATTTGAACTTACATTGGACCAAGGAATGACAAAGCACTGGGTGAGGTCAACAAGACTGGAAATAGCTTGTGTTCTTACAAATGGGACAAGCTTTCCTTCTAGAACTTAATTCCCCCAAATCATCCATTCCAAATGAGGCATTTATTCCTCAGACATGGAAAGCAGTTGAAAAATATTAAGAATATTACTCCACACAAGTATAATGCACCCAACCAAAAATAACAACATGCCTTCCCAACTAGTAGAACTACAAAATTAAATGAAAGAAGGCTTACTCTATGTTTCTGTATGTGAGGGGAATGTCTAGACTGAAAAAGACAACTAAGTGAAATCCATGAGGGTACATGATTAAATTTACTGCCTTATGTCTTCTTTTAGTGGAGATAAAGAAGATTGAGGCATCAACAGACAGCTATATTATCCATATTGTTTTCACATTAACTGTTCTCTGTTGTTTTGTTCTGGTCTGAACACAATGATGTAGCATTTGGGGAAAAAGAGGTAGCCCAGGAAGCCAGCACTGGAGAACAAGATGGAAAAGACCTCCAAGGCCACCATGTACTTTCCTTGGGTGCTCAGGAAGATGCTTTCCAGAAAATATACATCTTGTTCTATACACAGAAGGGACGTTTGTTAATTTTTGGCATCTCCTTTTAACGTACTGCCATTAAATGAGAAAAGTACTCTAACTTATAGTGCAACATGTTGGTTGCTGACATGGATTAGTTTGATGCATCTTTTAACTGCCCAGACTAGTTTTCTTGCAAGTCAATACCCACATCCAAACCCTGTCATGATTCATCTGTCTTTATCTTTGTCATATCAATATTCTGTAATTACTGATATTTACTGTACCATCATGTTATGTCCTTTTTGCACTTTCATCACATTGTTGTTTTTCTTAAATACATCATCTGTTGCTATCTACCCATTATTTCCTCATCTTCTGCCCTGTTCCTGTGTATGTGACTGGAAGCCTGTAAAACACTCTGTATATGTTCTAAAAGCTTGTAGTTGGTGGGCATGCCTCTACTTGACAGAGCTGTTCATGAAGGTTCATCTCTGCAGAGGGGATTCCTGGGTGTTCTCACCAATAAATCTGCTGTGTTCTTAACACAGTCATCTCCCAGTGAATCTAAGCATAAATTCCCATGGACTTGAGGATGTCCTGACACAAGAGAGCTGGAATCCAAACGATCCTCCAGTTCCCCTGGACCACATTGGAAAGCCAAATAATTGCTCCCTCAGCTGCTTCACACAGGCATGCCCAAACATCTGCCTTCCAAAAGCCTTAGCTGTAAAAATTCCTTCGGCCTATCTAAGAGGGCACATGGCCAAAGCGCCTTGGAATTGTCATCTGGAAGGCACCAGGTGAAGGAAGGCCATTGAATGATGCTTACAGATATGATACATAAATTGGTTTATCCTCCAGTTCTTCACTGTAATTAAATTTTTGCAATGATAAACTCATTGCATACCATTGTCTGCACATAGTACACTTAATTTTTTTAAAACACAAATACTTTATGAGCACAGCAGAGTATGCGAAACATATTTTAATTTCATATTTCATGACTGATGAAAAAGAAATTGTGCAGATAGCCCTGAGGCATCTGAAGCCTTCTAAACTGTAGAAGAGCAGGAAGAACTGAACGTACAGTAAGTCTGGATTATGTTATTAGTTCATGCCTGTAGGCAAATATAGAAAAGATCAATGACTTATTCTTGTTGGTAGGTTGTAGTTTCAAGACATGTGATTGATCAGATGGAAAAGTTAGTAAGATCTTGCTTACCTGAGAATTATTCTGCTGCCTATAGGAATGGGAAGGAACCCACACCTTTGTTTCTTAAGGGCTCTCTCTCTCTCTCTCTCTCTCTCTCTCTCTCATGTGTGTGTGTCAGTGGGGGTGGGATTTGGACATTTTTCTCAGAAAGATCCTCACTTTTTGTTTTTCCCCATTCAGCACTCAAGGGTATAATTTATTTATAATAAAATAGGTGTCACAGTGGTTTAAACAACTGTGCTGCTGGGCTGGTTGATCAAACGTTGCTGGTTCGAATCTGGACAATGGGGTGATTTCCTGTTACTCCGTCCCAGCTCCTGCCAACCTTGCAGTTCAAAAGCATGCAAAGGCAAGTAGATAAAAAGGTACCACTTCGGTGGGCAGGTAGCAGTGTTCCATGCACTTCAGTGTTTAGTCATGCTGGCCACATGACCACGGAGACTGTCAGCAGACAAAAGCTGGCTCCCTCGGCTAGGAAACGGAGATGAGCACTGCCCCCTAGAGTCAGGCATGACAGGACATAACGTCAAGGGGAAACCTTTACTTTTACCTTTACTTTCAGAACAACCACAACAACTCCAGGGTGAATATTTTGCACTTCCTCCCAAGCCATTACCAGCATGGGAAGTACAAAAGTGCATACTTACAAGTTTTCAAGGGAAAAGGAGTTTCACAGGAAAATGAGGTTGCATGGGACTTGGATGCTGTACATCACCCAACAGGGATTCCTAGTACATGACATGATTTTGTTTTAAGGGTCTTCTAAGTTGTGACTAAAAGACTCTAATAATGTCTATCCAACTCTTATTTTGTCTTCCTTTGATTTTTGTTTTCTTCCTCTTCCTATGACTTTCCTGGCATGATAGCCCTCTCCACTGAATTTTACCTGCTCATACTTTATGACAAAAAAGCTGCAGATTCATCTCATAGCTGGTCTTCTTAAAAACATGTTTTTTTAGAATAACAACAGTATGTTCTGTATACTGTATAATAGAATCAACTACTATGGATCTTTCTTTATAGTAAAGATGCTGAAAATCTGTGATCTTTTGTTTCTATTTATTTTAATCCATTTTGTTTCATTTTTATGGTATGGTTTAGGTCCCTTGCCTTGTGAAAGAAACAATGAATAATTAAAATTTTGCAACATTTTCAATTTTTTAATTGAAGAATATTTCAATTTAATTTGATGGACACCAAAGTTACGTGCCAGAAATGCACACCCAGAGGAGATGCTCTGCCTCTGCTCACTACTCTTCCGTAGTTGGGTGTAGCTGAGTACAAATTGTGTAAGGCATGAGCAATCCTGTAGACTGGACTGTAGACACTAGCTGTGGCCAGTAATGCTCAATTCAAAAACAGGCACTGCAAGACTCTCAAGCTTCTCATTTCCTGTACGTTTCTTTCCACTTAGGAAACTCACAATGGATCCTGAAGATTCTGAAGATGAACAAATAAATGCATATTCCCAAAAAAGTTCAATAAAGTCATCTCCATTGTCCCAGGATGGATTGACAACCTCAAGAAACTCTTAGAAGACCTCAGGCTCCTTGGAAGGAATGGTAAAGGAGAGGGCACCATGGAGCTATTGTATATCAAATTGAAAAAGGATTCCTAGTCCACCTACAGAGAAATCAATTTGGGCTCTTGTTATCCAGACTTTTGCAGAGCACACCCTCCCCCTATACTGAGGAAATCCTTGCTGAGCCAAAGTGCTTGCATAGAAAATCCCTTGCAAGCATTTAATGGTTGGAGCTTCTCCATGGATTACAATGGCCTTGGCTTCCCCCCTGAGGACAGAATTCATAATATTCAGTATTCTAGAAATCATTTCAGAAACATTATTCTGTATATACAAAGCCAGTTCAACCCTTCTTGTGAATTCTAAACAGATTCTGTTCTGCAAAAGCAGTGGCTCCATAGTCCTCAAAAACTGGTCTCCACCATCATCATCTGAAGCCATGAGCCCCACCCACGTCCACTGGAAATGCAGGAGTAACTGGACAAGTCCTTGGTATTGCAGTGCTTCATTGGGGATCACGTGGTAAAAGGAGTGCAGATTGCCCTGATTATGCATAGGTTTGAAGGAGCCATATGAAACCTTGGGAAAAAAGGGAAGAAATGGGGGAAACATGAGATTTCAGAAAAGGGACAAGAGTATTTGGCAGCCTCTTCACTCCCCAAAAAGGCCTCTCTAAATGAAAGATGCAGCTGCTATTATAAGCTATTACATAAAAACGATTTAAGGAAATTATTCAAATAATTATTTGAAATTTTAAATGGACTGTCTAGGGCAGCTGGTCTACGACAGGTAGGAGCAAACTGTTAGAATTGGCATTGGTGGCAATTAAGAAGTGGTAAAACAGGGCACCGCTGTCCTTTCAACTCCTTCCACATCTTGATGGAAACTTTTGGCTATCTTACTCATGTTTCTTAAGGAGTTATAAGATTTGTCCAAGTGAACAAGTGACCCCAATGTATTCATGTTCCAACTGCAACAATCCTCTCTTACCTGTATTAAATACCCATGGTTGGATCAAGAGACAGGACTTCTTAATGTATGACCAAATCTGGATCCAATCCAGTGTTCTTCAAGTCTATCATTGCATTCAGATCTATGGATAAACATGGAGTGCTCAAGATGTAAGTCTGCACTTTCAGCTCCCTTCCCTACCCCTTTCCTCTCTTCCACTTCATTCCCACAGATCATCAAAGCACTCATAGAAAAAGTTGAATGAATTGGAGAACTTTTGGGGAATGTCCTGAGTGACAGGTTATTTTTCCCTTATTTATTATAACCCTGTGAATTATGCTAGTGATTGACCCAAATTTACCCATTCTCCAAGAGAGGACTAGTCCTCAGATCACCTGAGTCCCAGTCCAATCTTCTAAGCATTTTGCCATGCTGGCTCATGTGCAGCTCCTAACTGTGGAATTTTGGGGGGTTTTGCACATTTTTGTTAAGATTTTAAACTAAAAACTAAAAAATGATCAATCATCAAATACATTGGATGTACTGGGTCAGCCCACTATAACATTTCTTTTAAACATTCTATAATCATATTCAAATTGATTTATCAAAATTTAAAGAAATCTTTAACTCTAAGCCAAGTCCCATTTCTCCAGCCAATCGTAAAAAAGGTCCCCCAAGTTTGATAGAAGTCAGTATCTTCTTTCTCCTTCAATAATAGAGTCAATCTGTCCATTTCTGCACAATCCAGAATCTTTTTAAAAATCAGTTCCTTGGTGGGTAGTTCCTCACTCTTCCAGTATTGAACTAGCGCAATCCTCGCCTCTGAGATTAAACGTAGTACCAAATACATTTTTTGTTTGCTAATATTTTCCAATACAATGTCTAACAAGAAAAAACAAGAAAATCCAGACTTAGTACCAGATCTGATAGAAGCTGAAATAGAGGCAAATGTCTGAGCAGATCATAACCCGATATTTTTATCACTAAAAGGAACTGTAAGGATGCCCAGATGGAGTCTAGACAAAGCGTTGTTAAAAGATAAAAAAAATTACAGAAAAGACAAATAAAGAAATGCAAATATTCTTTCAAATAAACAAAACAAAAGAAACTTCCTTACAGAATGTCTGGGATACAGCTAAAGCCTATGCCAGGGGAGTCATAACATACTCAGCGTAAATAAATAAAAAGAAAAAACAAGAGCGAGCAGTGACAGTAGAGGAGTTGATGAAACTGGAACAAGAGCTGCAGGAAGACCCATCAAAAAAAAAAAAAAAAAAAAAAAACCCTTAAGTCCCAAATGAAGATTTTTAAGCACAAATTAAATCTCTTGGACACAAATGAACTTACTAAACAAATGAAGTTGACCAAGCAGAACTTCTTTGAAAATGCTAATAAACCGGGGAGATGGTTAGCATATAAAGTAAAGAAAAAGAGAAAAGACTGATTCTGGAACTGAAAGACGGAGAAGGACAACTACATGTACAAGGTGCACAAATTAAGAAAATAGTGGAAGACTTTTCACAAAGTTATATCAGAAGGAGGAGATTTCAATCGAGAAAGTTAAAGAATACGTCCAAAAGGGAGAATTACCAAAACTACCAGAAAAATATCAAAAACTACAGAACCAAGAAGTAACAACTACGGAAGTAATAGAGGTGATTAAGCGACAAAAGAATGACAAAACTCCTGGCCCGGATGGTCTGCCAGCCGAGTTTTACAAATCCTTTGAAGCAATCTTTGCTACATTCTCAAAAGATTTTTGTAATGAAGCACTGCTAAATGCTAAAATACCGACTACTTGGACAGAGGCAAATATCACATTAATACCGAAAGAAGATATGGATATAACACAGATTCAAAACTATAGACCTATATCGTTACTAAATGTGGATTACAAAATTTTTGCCTCTATACTGGCAGAAAGACTGAAGAAGTTCCTAATAGATTTTATTCATCCTGATCAAAATGGCTTTTTGCCTAAAAGACAAATGAAGAATAACCTGAGAACTATCTTGGATATCTTAGAATATTATGAGATACATGCTGAAAAACCCATGGCTTTACTGTTCATGGATGCTCAAAAAGCCTTTGATAATGTTAATGGGCAATTATTGAAGCAACAGATGACTCAAATGGAGTTTGGTGAAAAATTTATGAGTGCGATATCAAGCATTTATCAAAAACAGTTGGCCAGGATTTAAATTAATGGAGAACTTTCAAACCCTACAGAGATCCAAAAGAGCACAAGACAAGGATGCCCGCTGTCACCCCTGCTGTTTATTATGATCTTAGAGGTATTGAATAGAAGTGTCAGGCACGACGAGGACCTTAAAGGTACTAGAATTAGGGAAGAAAGTTATAAATTGCAAGCATTCGCAGATGATTTGGTCTTCATAATGGAGGAACCCTTTGTAACAATGCCAAACTTTTACAACGGATTGAGGAATATGGTGAGGTTACGGGGATGAAAATAAATAGAGGAAAAACGAAACTGTTAGTTAAAAACTTTATGCCAGACCTAAAAGAAAGACTCCAGGAACAAGTAGATTTGCAGATTGTTAAAAAGGTTAAATATTTGGGAATCTACCTTACAGCCAAATGTACTACTTTGAAAGAAGATAATTACGATAAAATATTGAAAGATGTTAAAGAGGATTTGGAAAAATGGGCCAATTTACAATTATCTTTGATGGGAAGAATAACATTGGTTAAAATGAATATATTACCTAAACTTTTGTTTTTGTTCCAAATGATTCCCATAAAAATTGATTAAAAAAAAAATCTTTGATGACCTAAATTTTCAAATTTTGAGATTTATCTGGAGAAAAAAGAAACCAAGGATTAAATTAAAAATGCTTCAGGAAGCTAAAAAGAATGGAGATTTTGGTCTTCCTGATTGGAGGTTGTATTATAAAGCGTCTGTTTTAACCTGGCTAAAAGAATGGATAACTTTGCGAAATAAGAGAATCTTGTATCTTGAAGGTCATGACTTGCAGATGGGTTGGCATGCTTACTTATGGTACGAGAAATCTAAGTCACATGGGTCTTTTCTGAGTCATTTTATTAGAAGATCATTAATGTCGGTGTGGGAAAAGCTAAAGTTAAAAATGTATAATAAACTACCAAGATGGCGTTCACCTATGGAAGCTTTTGTATATCCAAATGTATTGAACTTTGAAGGGATTATAAGATATGACGATATTTTGGATAAGGACGGAGGTCTGAAACTAGGTCAAGAAATACAAGAACAGGGACTTAATATCTCCTGGTGGTATACGGTGCAGATGAAATCGAGATATGCTAAAGATCGTAAAGCATGGGGCATTTACAAAGACTTAACAGCGTTTGATCAACTGATGCTTAAAACAGAAGAGAAAACGATTAAAAGATTATATGATTTTTTACTTGACAGGAAAATGGAAGGGGAACAGGTTAAGGAAACTATGATAACATGGGCACAAACTTTGGATATAATGTTGAACTAGAAAAGTGGCAAAAACTATGGGAGAGAAATATTAAGGTAACATTAGCAACTTCATATAAAGAAAATTTACAAAAAATGCTCTATAGATAGTATTTGTTGCCAAGTCAATTAACTAGGATGTTTCCAAATAGATCAAGTAGATATTGGAAATGTAAACATAGACTTTACATTTTTATCATATGTGGTGGACTTGTGATAACGCAAAAATGTATTGGATTAACATACATAAATGGTGGGAGGAAATATTACCAAAACCCTTCGCTTTTAAACCTGAAGTTTTCTTGTTAGGCATCATATCAGAAGACATTAATAGACAGGAAGTGTATTTGATGTTACACTTAATTACAGCGGCGAGGATTGCATTTGCTCAATGTTGGAAAAGTGAGGAGCTACCCACCGATGAATTGATTTTAAGAATGCGCAGAAATGGCTAGATTGACTTTATCATTGAAGGAGAAAGATGACACTGACTTCTATCAAACTTGGGACTTTTTTTATAATTGGCTGGAGAAACAGGACTTGGCGTAAATTTAGAGATATTTTCACATTATTATGAAATGATTTAAATATGACTATAGAATCTTAAAAAATATGTAGTAGGGGGTTGACCCAGTAAATCTGATGTATGTAATGATTAATGTTTTTAGTTTTAGTTTTAAAAAAAAGGTAATAATTTTTTTTAAAAAAATACTTCTTCGTATTTCTCAGGAAATGTTGGCAAATCTCCCTTTCGGATGTATTATTTTACTTTCTCAGTTAAAATCTCATCATTCTGGTATAGCTTTACAAAGAAATATTCCGCTATTTTCTTGATATGTATACTTTGTACTTGCAGTCGTCCTTCTCCATCTTTCACTTTACAAATCATGTCTTCTCTCTCTCGTTCTTTACTATAAAGGTTAACCATCTCCCTGGTTTATCAGCATTTTCAAAGGAGTTCTGTTTGGTCAGTTTCATTTGCTTAGTAAGTTCATTTGTGCCCAGGAGATTCAGTTTATGCTTTAAAATATCCATTTGGACCTTAAGGGGGTTTTTGGATGGATCTTCCTGTAATTCTTGTTCCCATTTCATCAATTCCTCTACTATTTTAGCTTGTTCTTGCTTTTTCTTTTGGTTTATTTTTGCTGAATATGTTGTTATCAACCCCCTGACATAGGCTTTGGCTGTATCCCAGACATTTTGCAAAGAGGTTTCTTCAGTTTTATTCATTTGAAATAATATTTGCATTTCCTTATTTATCTCTTCTGTGATTTTTTTTATCCTTTAGTAAGGCTTTGTTTAAGCTCCATCTGGGCGGCATTACTGTCCCTTTCAGTGATATAGCTACAGGGTTGTGATCTGCCAAGATATTTGCCTCTATTTCAGCTTCTAACAAGTGTGGTACGAAGTCTGGGATTATCCAAACCATATCAGTTCTAGACCACGACCTAAGTCTATTTGAATCAATAGTATATTTAGCAGGGGTTGGGTCTTTATGTCTCCAAACATCTATCATTCTGAATTCTTCAATCACATTGGAACAAGACTTTGGGACTATCCTCCTGCCCTGTTTCCCCTTAATCTCACTCTTACGGTCCATTTTCTTATCCACAATTGCATTGAAGTCTCCCATTACACACACAGTCTAGTAGTCCAATTGTAAGAGTAGAGAAGGTTATTCTTGGTAGAACATTTCCTGATGGTCTTTTGTGGGATAGATTGCCACTAAAAGCACCTTTTTAAGTTTCATTGTGATTTCAACCATCAGAATCCTACCATCCTCCCTGTGCTCCCTGTGGTGGGTGAGGACAAAGAGGGGGCCTCCCCCTCTCCCCCTCAGCCCAGCCTCTTCCTCACCTGGGAGATTCTTCCTGGGGACCAGTGGTGGCACCACCAGAAGCACCAGCATTGCTGGAAGAACCCACACAGGTCCCATGGCTGCCACTGCCCAACAAGCAGAGGAAGAAAAAAGCTGTTTCACCCCCAGAAGGATAACTTTTTCTTCTAATAAGCTGGAGGGGGTGACAAAGCCCATGTGAAGCTGCAGAAAAGCACCAATGAAAATTTTCCCTTGTGCAGCCTCAACAGTCTCTGGGCAGAGGGAGTCCAGATTTGTCCCTACTAAGGAGATTGGTTTTGGCAGCGATGGGAGGCAGTGCAAGTTCCGTATACATGCCCATGGGGGTGGGGCGGATGAATCAAGACTCTTTTGGATTATGAGGGGGGGAGCAGGAGGCCCTTTTGAGTAGGGAGGGGCCACAGTTGGTCTGTTGGTTGAAAAGATCAGTTCTGAGAAGCCAAGCAGCCCCATCACCTGGGAATAGGGAGTTTTGGAAATGAAGGGCCTGTGGGGGGGGGGATCCTTGTCTCTCCCACCTTATTCAGCTAATCTTCCTGTGGGGCTGCTCCCCGAGGCTGCCTGCTCCAGGTGTCTTCCTGGGATGGATCCAGACCCTGTTACACCATGGAGGCTGGACTCTGAGGCTGGATTCACACAGAAACGGAAGCCACAATGGTTTCCACGACAGGATGGCAGGATGGGCTCTTGTGCTGGCTGATCCGTGGCCTCCACCTGCTGCTCAAAACGTTCGCTTTCATAGAAACCAGGGGAGGAACGAGGGTGCATGGTGTGGTTTCCTGGCTTTATCGTGGCTTATCTAGTCATCTGAAGCCAGACATATGGTTTTCATGTGGCTACCATAGATTCTAGTAGTAGGATCAGCAATTGCAGGAGCCACTCTATTCATGCAGTTTCTATATGGTGACCAATCAGAGAGAGTCAGGCAAGGTAGGTAATAGCAGTGCACACAGGGAGTGAACTTCAGCTGCAAAGGTTGCTGGGATACATGGCACCAGCTGTGGGGAGGCTTCACCTGGAGCCCTGTGGCTTGCTGTGAGCACCAGAGTGGAGAAAGGATGCAGAACAGCTGGGGAGAGTCAGGGGAGGGCACAGAGGAAATGAGAAGAGACTATGGAGCAGAGGAAGGCCAGCTTCTTCCTTCAGCATCCCCAACATCTCCATCAACAAGAAGAGATCTTGACCTTCCTCTTTGTGACCGCCTTTGAGGTACTTCTAAAGCATGGGTGCTCAAAATACAGCCCACGGGCCAGATTTGGCCCACCACGTTCATTTATCTGGCCCGCCTCAGAGCTTGTGGACATGGTATTGGACTTGCTTGGAGAAAACGAACTCCAAACGAATCTGAAAGCTCTGAGCTGATGCAGACTTTCTCTGAAACTGAGCAGAGCTGGTGAACGCGCCAAATAGTAGCAGCTGAACTGCGCATGCACCGGCTATTGACCCTGTATTCCACACATATGCAGAGTGGGAATAAAGAGCGGGAAACAGAAGAGAGGAGCGTGGATGAGAGATTGAGATGAAGATGAAGAAACTAAGAAAGGATTGAAGGTAAGAAAAATATAACTTTTTAAATCTATTTTTTAATTATGTGATCCACATCCCCAGGCTGCGAGCCAAGCCACGGCCACCTTGCCAAACCCAGGGGCGGATGTGGTGTGGTGAGGTGGAAGACACCCTGCTTGGCAGGCTGCGGCCCCATCTCTCCCCTCCCATTGGCATGCAGAAAGCTGGCCTTACCTCCTAGTGGCACTGCCCGGGCTGGGGGAGCTGCCCAACAGCCGCCTCTCTGGCCTCCCACTCCTGCTTCCACTCCCAGAGCTGGGCAAGCACCTGCAAGGGGAGCTTCCTCCAGTTTGCAAGCAAGGCAACAGAGAGAGCCGGGAAGGACTCGATCGAGATGCAGGCGCCACCCTTGCTCCCCCTCATGTCATGCTTTCACTTTCAGCAGGTGGTGCAGCATCATCTTGGGCTTCTGCTGCAGCCTGAGCGAGCAGAGCAAACAGTTTTTAATTAATTTCAGACATGTTAATTAATTTTCAAATTTATTTAGTTTCAAATCAATTGCAAAAGCAGCATTTTATTTTCCTTACTTATCTCAATTCCCCCTCTTTGTCGTTTTCCCCTTTGCTGTCTTTTGCATTACTTTGTCTGGTTTTCAAACGTAGCTAGCATGTCCTCTGCTCTTAGTAGTGCCTCTTGTTCATTATCTGGAAATCCATATGTCATCTCTTTTAGTACCAGCAAATTGGTACTAAAGATGGGGTTAAGGCTTTAATACACCCACACGCCACATTCAGACAACTCAAAATCATAGATCCCCACTGTATCACACAGCAGCTTACCATCTATGTGAATAAAACTAGCATTACTCCTAAAAATAAACTCTTTCCACATTCCAAACTCGGTAACCATCCTGTTAACCATGAGAACGGATCCCATCCCTTTTCCACATGAGGTAATTTTCCCAACTCCTCTATTTGGTCAAAGTGATCCTCAATTTCCTTCCCACAATCTGGTACATATGCACAGCACTCCTTCCCAATCACCTTCCAGGTCCCATCTTGGGCTGCCAGAATTATACTTCAATAAGCAACCGTCACATTATTATTATTGCAACTACCAACATGGTTTGTATGGACTGAGGAATCTATGGAACTTTTCCACATTCAATATCTTTTCTCCCGTTCTGATTAGGGCAGGATGTGTTATACTATTGTAATCTAATCCATGGGAAATCCTGTCCTCATATGCGTAGAACCGGTATCTCCAGAACCGTTCAGGTAAGTCTTGGTGGTGCTGAAAATGAAAGTATGTATTCCACTCACTTCAAGTACAGCCCTTCCTGGATTGAATGACTCCCCAACCCTCTCCTTCCTTTGACCACAGTGGAATACTTCCAGAATGCCAAACCCGGTACCACGTGCACTGGCACAAATGTCCGTGGTCGGTTATGTTAAGCCCGTATGGTGTATGTGAAGGATCCACAAAATCTCGCCCAAAAGTATCCCAACCTTGAGTTATTGTCCAGTCAAAGTTGTCGCTCTGGTGAACATCTATTTGATCACTGCCACTCTGTTCAACATGCAGTTCCATAAAGTCTTTCAAGGCTTTGAATTGTCTTGAATGGGTCCCTTTACGCTAGCATACTGTGTCCTGCCCTTTTCCGCCATTCTTACTGCTGTATCAGTAGTTACCAAAAAAGGAGGGTCCTTCCCATTCCGGTTCTAGCTTGCACTCTTTACATGATTTGATTAACACAAACTGTCCAGGTTTACTTTGTGTACGGCAAATGCTAGCAGTGGTGTCTGGGACAACAGTCCTTTTTCTCTGAGAAAAAACTAAGAAGACAACAAACCGAGTATATATTGCTTAAGGAATTTATCACCACTCACCAGCATGGTCATGAAGAGGATCGTGTGGCATGCCCGTGAAGCCTCATCATGCAGCAGCCTTGCTCCAGGTGGACACATGTTTGGTGGGACCCTCTTCTGTGCCGTTTTGTGAGGTCCCCGCCAAGCCCATGCAGAGAGCCCCCAACCACTCAACCTTCTCTGCCCCACTCTCTCATGCAGTCTCCTCTCGGGTGGACATGCTCATATTGCTGGTGTGCGATTTACATGCAGCACGTTCATATACAGAAGAGGCTGGGCTGGGGGCTGAGACCCCTTTGCGACAAAGGACCACAGCACAAGGCACATCCGGCCCTCAGGGCAAGGAAAGACGTGGAACATGGATGCTGCTCTTTGCCCATCTTGGGGTGTCCTGAGGCCCCTGCGCACCTCTGCCCTGCCCAGCTGCACCCATGCCCAGCCACTTTCCGGCGTCTGCAGCATCCGCCATGTGTGCAAGCCACTCCTTCAGCAAGTCAGGGCAGATGCCACAAATGGACCCAGCCTCTGCATGAGCTTCCTGCTGTACAGGAATCACAGCCCAAAGCCAAGCTGGTCTGAGGCTCCTGAATGTCAGCCCTGCTGCTCTCAGCTTGAATGGCCTCTTGGATGACATGATCCCGGGGCAAATCCTCCTCCAGAGGGGCTGCAGGGCCAGGAGGGGAGGCGTAGCTCCTCCCCACTAGCACCCCTATCCCTTCTTCCACGAGCTTCTCTGTGGGGGGGGGGTCCTCCCCCTTCAGTAGCAGCTGCTGGTCCAGCATGGAGAGAAGAGAGGAGGGACGCTTCCCCTGTTGAACTCTGCCTGCAATGCAGCTGCAGAGAGCACCAAGCACCCAAAAGCTCCTCTCCCTCGCTCTCATCCCTCCCTCCAAAGCATCCAGGGAGCAGCCAATTAAGCCCCTGGCAAAGAACACCACGCCATGGTAGGAGACTACCTTCCCTGAGTCCCTGAGCAAGGATGGAATTGGGGGGGGGGGGGTCCCAGGGTTCCCACCTCCATTTTCCGCCCAGCCCTCCCCTCCTAATCCCTCTTGCCCCTTTTCCCCCACCAGGGACTCACAACTTCATCCTCAGAGCATAGCAGGAGAAGCAGAAAGAGGTGAGGAACTCCAGAGAGAGGTGGAGGGAATCCGCAAAGGGCACCACAGCCCTGAATTCGGGGCTGCCACGGACAGGTGTCAGAATCCCGGAATCTCAATTTGAGATGAGGAAATAAAACTCAGGGTTGTTGGAAAGATCAATCATTATGAACCTCCGCGTCTTTATTGTCTATCCCAAGTTCCCGCGGCTGACTCACGATAGTGAATTGCTGGGCTGGCAGAGATAAACTAGCTGCAAAGCTTCAATACTATTACAGGGCATTTATAGGTACACAGGTACAGGGCAATTAATGACAGAATGCAGAGATTACAATAAGATTCTGAGGTCATCACATACAGAACAGATAAAGAAATGTCAGTCATTCACACTGTAACAATGCGATTAAAATATTTCTAATTATCTGGACCCATTTCAGTTTGGCTTCAGACCTGGGTACGGTAATGAATCTGCCTTGGTCGCCCTATACGATGACCTGTGCAGGGAGAAGGACAGGGGGAGTGCGTCCCTGTTGGTTCTTCTGGACCTCTCAGCGGCTTTCGATACTGTCGACCATGGTATCCTTCTGGATAGGCTTGCGGGATTCGGGGTCGGAGGCACTGCTTTGCAGTGGTTCCGCTCCTATCTCAACGGCCGATTCTAGAAGGTAGTGCTGGGGGTCTATGGCTCTGCGCCATGGCAGCTATGCCATGGAGTACCACAGGGTTCCATTTTGTCCCCTTTGCTGTTTAACACCTACATGAAACCGCTGGGAGAGGTCATCAGGAGGTGTGGGCTGTGGAATCATCAGTACGCTGATGATACCCAGCTCTACCTCTCATTTTCCACCAATCCAGGTGAGGAAGAGGCTGTGCTGAACCGGTGCTTGGCCGAGGTAATGGGCTGGATTAGGGCCAACAAACTGAAGCTCAATCCAGACAAGACGGAGGTCCTGTTGTTTGGCGGAGCGGGCTTCTTAGAGGGTAGATTTGAACTGGTCCTGAATGGGGTTGCACTCCCTCTCAGGGACAAGGTCCGCATCTTAGGAGTACTCCTCGACCCGGAGCTTTCATTGGAAGCCCAGGTGACAGCGGTGGCGAGGAGCGCCTTCCTTCAGCTTTGGCTGATTCATCAGCTGTGCCCCTACCTGGAGTACGACTGCCTGGCGACGCGCTGGTGACTTCCCGCCTTGACTTCTGTAACGCGCTTTACGTGGAGCTTCCCTTGAAGACGGTCGGGATACTTCAGTTGGTTCAAAATAGAGCTGCCAGGTTGCTGACGGGGTAGGGGCGTTATGTTCACATGACTCCAGTCCTCTGTCAGCTTCACTGGTTTCCCATTGAAGTCCGGGCCCAATTCAAGGTGTTGGTTATGACCTATAAAGCCCTAAATGGCTTGCGTCCTGGTTACCTGAAGGAGCACTTACATCCATATATGCCCGACCGCCTCTTGAGATCTGCTGGAGAGGCCCTTCTCCAGGAACCCTCCATGAAAGAAATTAGGAGGGTAAGTACTTGGAGGAGGGCTTTCTCTGCGGTGGCACCCAATCAATGGAATGCGCTACCTTGAGAGGTCCGCCTGGTGCCGTCGTTATTTGTTTTTCGGCACCAGGTGAAGGCCTTTTTATTTAAATGTCATTTTAATTGTTAACAATATTTGCTTATTTATCTGGCCAGGGCGACTTCTTTTATACTTCTTTTATGTTTTATATTTTTTATTTATTTTATATTGTTAATTTTAATTTTATATAGTTGTTTTTGTATTTTATTGTGTTGTAAGCCGCCCCAAGGCTTCAGCAAGGGGTGGCATAGAAATGTTCTAATAATAATAATAATAATAATAATAATAATAATAATAATAAATAATAGCCTGTATTTACACTTTAGTTGAGTAACTTGAACCCATCTTCAGGTCTGCTCAGACATGCAAATTCAAGCTTCTAGAAACCATTCATGATAAGCTCAGACCCCATCTCGACTCTAAACATTCTGCATGAGCAGGTCACATGAAGCCCTCTGGGCTATCAAAAGGTTATTGTAAACTGAATTGCAACAATGACTATTTACAATGTATGTTCGGGCTAAAATGGCCTGTCTACTGTAGCTTACAGCTAAAGGTGAGTGAAAGGAGAGGGGGAATGCCATTTTAAACAGTGACAGCTTGGTTTTGAGAAGGAAGACAGGATTTGATCCCACAATGCAAAGGCACACAGGAGTAATGCTTTTCAGACAGGATTGATCCTAATTTTCCCAACACAGGCCATCCTGGGGGCTGCCAGGGGTTGGAGATGCCCAACTGCCCAGCACGGTGCCCCCCTCTTGTGGGCAAAAGGGTCCCTCCCCAAGCCCATCACCCTGCACCCAGCCCCCTCCTCACCTGGGAGCTCCTGCCTCTCTCTAATTCCAGGGACCAGGGATGGTCCCAGCTGAAGCATCAGTGTCACTGGGCAGATCCATGCAGGCCCCATTGCTGCAGCTGCCCCACAAGTGGACAAGGGGTAAAGCTGCCTCAGCCCCAGAATGAAACTTTTGTTCTATAAAGTGTGTGAGTGGGGGGGGGGGGGCAAAGCCCATGGAAGGCTGCGGAAAAGCACCAATGAGAATTTTCCCTTGTGCAGCATCATCAGTCTCCAGGCAGAGGTAGCCTTGCTCTGTACCTACGAAGGAGATAGGTTTTGGCTGCGAAGTGAGGCAGCACAAGCGCCATATTTATGTGGGGGGGGGGGNGGCAGAGGTAGCCTTGCTCTGTACCTACGAAGGAGATAGGTTTGGGCTGCGAAGTGAGGCAGCACAAGCGCCCTGTTTTGGGGGGGGGGGGGGGAATGAATCAAGCTCTCCCTGACTTCCCCCTCCTGCCAGGCTGGCTGGGATGCAGGTCAAGTGGGGGGGACAACAGGAGGACCATTTGAGAAGGGGAGGGGCCACAGCCGTACTTTTGTTTGAAACGTCCAGCATCCCATGACTTGGCAGTGGGGTCTTTGGGGGATGGAGGGCTGGTGGGGGAGGTCCGTTTCTCCCCCACCTCATTTGGCTTCTCTTCCTGTGGGGCTGCTCCCCTGGGCTGCTTCCTCAGTGGGTCTTCCTGCGATGGATGCAGAGGCTGTTACAGCAAGGGGGGGCTGGACTCTGGGGCCGGGTTCTCACATAAGGGAAGCCACGGAGGTTCCCGCCTCAGCATGGGCTCTTGAGGCGGCTGATCCAGGGTCTCAACCTGCAGCTCAGCACTTTCGCTTGCCCAGGATACAGGTGGAGAAATGAGACCGTGTGGTTTGGTTTCCAGACGAGCACGCACGGCTTTCATGCGGCTGCCATAGATTCCAGTAAAAGGAGCAGCAATTGCAGGAGTCCCTCTAGTCATGCAGCCTCTATATGCTGGCCAGTCAGAAAAAGGCGGGCAAGGGAGGCAGTAGGAGTTCACCCTGGAGTGAACTTCAGATGAACTGCCACCAGCAGTGGGGAGGCCTCACCTGGGGCCCTGGGGCCATTTCTGGAAACCAGAGTTGAGAAGGGATACAGACAAGCTTGGGAGGGGTGGGGGAGGGCACCAAGGATGATCCGGGGCTGGCAATGGAGCCCTGCAAGGAAGGCCAGAAAGAGCCGGGCATGATTTGACTGGAGAAGAGAAGCTGGAGGAGAGGAAGGCCTGCATCCTCCTCCATCATCCCCGTGTGCAGGACACGGAATAAGAGACTCCAGGTGCAGGAAGGCAGATTCTGACTCTGGATCTGGAGGCACTTCTGTACTGTGAGAGCAGCACAACAAGGGAACACACAACCCAGCGAGGTTTTGGGCTCTCCCGCAGGAGGCCACCAAGGTGCAGCTGGACCTGAGAGGGATGTTCCAACCTGAGGTGCTGAGCAGGACGTTGTCCCATTGACCTTCCAGCCCATACAGCTCTGCCATCCTGGGGGCCTATGGGAAGCCACAACCAGCCCTGCTGGGTAACGGGGCTCACCTATGCATGCCTGGACTCAATTAGGACCCACAATTCCCTGGGAGGAGCTGAGAGGGGGTGCACCCCCAATCCCAGCATCCCCGGGCCAGCAGGACTCTTAGTTTTCTTTTCGTAGCAGGATGCAGAATCTGCTTTCAGGGGGAATCTACCTACCTGGAGCCTGGATCAGGTCCAAAAGGGGAAAGAGAAGGGCAAAGATGAAATGCAGCAAAGCCATATAGGCAAAGAATAAAAAAAAGTAAAACAGCTAAACCTGGTTTAAAAGGCTTGGAGAAATGAAAGGCTTTTCCTGGTGCTTGGATGGATGGCTGTACCCCTCCCTTGGAGGCAGGAATCCCACTGCTGGGTTCAACAATGACAAGGCACACCATTTCCCTGAGTATGACCCTTCTTGGGAGCACCTTGGAGGCACATGGGTTCTGCTGCAGTGGAAGGAGGATGGGGGGTGGAAGGCCCTGCCTGGGCCCTTCCGAGGCTCTTTGCAAGCCAGCAAATTCATGGGATGAGTCTGCAGACCCTCTCAAAGCGAAATGCTAGAAACGGATATGGAAACAGAAGTGGTGTTGTAGATCTGATAACTTTTTTCATTTCTTAGGAGTATATCACACCTGTTTCTTTTTGAAGAATGCAAAGTGGCTTACAGAATGGGAGGACACACGCCAGGAGCTCCCACCTCCCACTTCTCCTGGCGCAAAGGAATTTTCTGTGTTCCCGCCAGGCCAGGCCAAGGGCCTGCACCTGCCGGAAGCTGCATTTGGCCCGGCTTCAGATATTCAATGTCCGCAATACCACAATTAGCCTTCATTTTCCAGACTTGAGCTGCAATGGAAATAGCCAAGATGACCTGTGGGACTAGACAGGTCCTTTTGTCTTCTGAGGTCCCCGTTTAACAGAATGACAGCCTTCCTCCCTGATGTGCTAGATGTCCACTTGCAGGGAATTAACTGGCTCTGGCGCATGTGCCGATCCCGCCTGGTGGTGAATGATGCCCCCTGGACTCGATGGGGGAATTGCACGGGGAAGGCTTTCCAAATGCCACTGCTCTGACACACTTTGCTGTCATATGTGGGGGGGGCGGTAGCATTCGCTCACCCTAGAGCTTACACATGCCGGTCTCCTACTAAAGCCCCACCATCCCTCTGTTCACAGCTCTTTTTCGGGCCCAAGGATTCTGCTGCCAGCAGGCGGAATGCTTCCTCATTTCCCACCTGCCTGGCATGAGGCATTCCTGGGGATTCCAAAAGCCTTCAGCCCATGGCAAGGTTTTACGCAGCTTCAGCATGCCTAGAGTAGGATGAATCCTGGACTTCTCCAGGAATTCTCCAGATTAGGACCAGGAGGCAAGAGGCTTGTAGAGATTATGGGGTGAGGATGAAAGCTGGGGACAGGAGGAACACTTTCCCTCCCTGACGATTTCTGGTCTCCCTCCCCCCCCCACCTCTTCTGCGCATCCCATCCTTCTTGGACTCCTTTTCCCTTTAAGAGTGGCTTGAAATTATTGCCCTGATTTGTGTAAAGGTGGATTTTTTGGAAACCAGGGTGTATGCTAGTCTATCGTTAGTTTAAGTTTTCTTATTCTAGTCCAGCCAGTTTTAGAAGCTGGCTTCAAGCATCTCAGGGAGCTGGTGCACTTGAATTCACCGTGCCTGCAGTGAGAAGAAGCTGCAGTCCGGGTGCTTGAGGGAGGATCTTCCTGAGCTTTCCCAGAGATGTCAGGGCTGATCCTGGCACCCCCTGCATGGGAAGCAGGGCCCCAGCCTGCCCCGTGGTGCTTCGCTTGATGAGGTCTGGATGACTCCATGGCCCAGAGAGTTTGGAGATGCTCTGATGACTCCTAGATTGATGCTTGCTTGGCAAAGGCTCAGGTGAATTCCTGGAGGACGGAAGGATCTCTCCTGCCTGATCCCTACAAAGAGGTTCCATTCTAGGAGTGCATCTATTACATGGGAAAGAGAGAAAGGGAGGAATGCTCTGGCACACACCTCTTTCTTTGGCATTCCCCTAATCTCTTTGGCTGACTAAGGGAGATCCTGACAGATTCCTGGAATTTCAATTCGTGAGGAGGAAATAAAACTAGGGTTCGTGGGAAAGATCAAGTGTTCAGACCATCTGCTGCTTTACTGTTTGGCCAGGTTCCCTGAGGGTCCGTGCTCACGGTCATGCATTACGGGGCAGTTAGAGTTGGTCTGAATGGTTTCAATAGAATTACAGGGTATTTTATACCCTCCCGGTCATGTACCCACGTACAGAGCAATTGATGACAGAAGGTAGACATTACAATGAAATTCTGCAGTCATCCTATACAGAACAGAGAAAGGAAGATCAGCCAATCATACAAGGAGAATGAGATTATAAAATATCTAATTTCAATGTATTGACACTTCGGTCGAGTAACTTCCAGAGACTTGAACCCATCTCCAGGTGTGCTTAGACATGTAACTTCAATCTATTGAGAAATCTTCCCTGAAATCATAAGCCCCTGTGTTACATTCCATTATCAGGAAGGCTGAGACCCTGAAAAAAGGATAGCAAAATAGATACTTCCTGGGAAACTGTAAATTCCTGCAAGGATCATTCAGTTATATTGTGAAAGTATATACTGAATATTTGACTGAATGGCCTGTCTGCTCTGGCTTACGGCTAAAGATGAGAAGAGTGAGAGGAAGGAGCGGGGAGGAATGCAATCTTAAACCGTGACTTAGCTTGGAAAGCTGTTGCTTTTGAGAAAGAGTGCAGTTGATTGTCAAATGCAAAAGCACACAGAAGCAACATTTTCCTGCCAGGATTTTTCCTAATTTTCCCAACAACACTAATTGCTGTCCTGGCTGAAACAACTTCTCTGGTATTCTCTTTCCTTTGTTTTCCTTTGACAAAGTATCGAAGGAGGTAAGTTCAATAAAGGGTGTTCATCCCGAGATATTCTTGGCAAGGGGAAAAAGGGACAGTCCATTCCCAAAAGTCCACCCAGAAGGTAAGAGTGATGCAAACACCTCATTCTGCCTCCAGGTCTCTTGGGCTCTTGTTATTTCTCTTCTCTGGGATTAGGGAAATTTCTTGAGGAATTCCACAGGGATTCCATCCAGCCAGTCAATAACAAACAAATCCCTGAGAAAGCATGCTGAATATGAAGGTGCCTGAACTCTCTGTCTGGGGCTGCAGCTGCTTCGGACTACTGGCCACCTGCACGTCTCTTCCAGAGAATTACTCCTCCTGGTGAGGCTGCAAGGACAGCTCTTCCCTGCATCTCGCTCACTAACTGAGGGGGCAGCCTTACTCCTTCAGTGATGCTTTTCCTGCTCTCGCTGCTGCTTTGCCTCCTACCTGAGGCCACCCAGAAGATGCCAAGGGACCGGTGTACTTTGCTCCTGCGGTTTGCCCAGCCAATAGACTCTTACGGGCCAGGAAACGCAATTGTTGGTGGGAATTTACTGTTTGGCAGATGTTTCTACACAGGTCAAGAGGAATTTGATAGATTACCAGAAATTAAAACCCGTAGTAATCACATGTAGGTTTCGCTCAAATGAATCCGGAAGGAATGTTTGCATGTTGTCTTTCACTCCAGGGGGCTCATTCCAGGGAAGTGTGTCAGGGATGCTGGTCAAGAGGAACTGTTGAGCATCAGAGTCTCGGAGCCTTGCTGTGAGGACAGTTCCCCAAGAAGGAGAGCCGGAATTGGGGTTTCTCAATGGGCCACATCCTAGGGGGTGTTGGGTCAG
>NW_025336232.1:0-19804 GCF_004798865.1 Varanus komodoensis
CAGGTTGCTTACATTTATGGTGATACTTGAACCAAATCTTTGTTATATTAATATATGGCATTCTTGCTCTGATTCCAGTAGCATTTTTTCATACTGAAATTTAATGGATGGCTTTTAATTTGTTTAAATACTATTGTCAGAGCAACAGTATGTGCTTAGTGCCCATGTATGTGCCCCTTTAAATCCCTATCACTTGTGTAGGTTTTTTTCCCCTTCAGTCAGCTCTGACTAGAACAAGTTTAAATGGTTGCAGTTTGCATTAGTCAATCACTCCCATTTGATCCAACTTAAAATGATGTAACACCTGCTTGTATTAGAAGAGGAGTTCTTAATAGGAACAAATGTAAGGGACAGTTAGTTTTTTAATGTACAGTTTGAGCCTCTTAATTGAGAGCACAATTAAAGGTAGCTTTATCAAACCTTCAGGAACCCTTTTAACTGTCTAGAATTCCTTCTCCCATTTTTGAAAAAGGCAAAATAAAACCTCTTAGGAATAAATTAATAGATACAAAGTAAACAATAAACACACACCGAAAGTGCATTAATGTAGTCATGCCTTCTGCATGTGTTTAGATCAAACCTGAAGATTCTATGAGAATGTGGTGGTCAAAAGAAGAGCTGTAAGTGTACTTGGCCACTTGAATACTGATGGTAATGCAGGTAAATAATCACAGGGTTGATGAGGCTAATTAATCAGTGCTGGCCTTATTTCACTTTATATAACATAGTTATATAGCAAAAATAAGATTTGTTTGGGTTTCAATAACGTATTTTTTCCTTATATAGATAATTCCAGATCCTGCAGGAAAAATGAAGTATTTTAATAAAGTGAATTGACTTCTTTCTTCTAAATATACAACTAAGAAGCTGCCAATAAAGTTTTGATTTTGATAATTGCAAGAGTGTTTATTTGTGCAAGAATCCTAATGACATTTGATCTGTGTGAGTGGGGTTGAGGGGTTCTCCCTAAGTAGAATGATGGCACTAAGATGGTAAAGCACGTTTGTCATTTTGTCATTTTTACTTCAGCAGATAAAATTTTCAATCTCAAGAAACTAAGTTTCACATTTCAGGGAATTATTCGGCCTGTATTGTATGATCAGATTCAATAATTCACCCTTTCAATATTCTGTGATTACAGTGAGACCCATGAGAGCTAACACACAGAAATAAATATAAAGAGAGATAGAGATATAGCGTGGGCGGTTTCTGAAGCATCCAGTTCCTTTGATGCTTAGAAGGTGCATCGGGCAAGGTGAAAATTGATTTCAGAATTGATTATTGGATACTGTTGTTATTGCATAGTATTGTTATGCATACTATTGCATACTGTTGTTATTGAAAGAAATAATGCAAAGTAAATTTCATTGATTCTATACATTTCCTTCATAGTGAACATGTTTTTAATTATGTTAGATGAATTTCAGAGCCTACTCAGTTCAATTATTCAGGCTAGCTAACAACCAGAAATCAATAAACTAAATACCAAACACTGCATTGTAATACTAGATTTATACAGTTGTCATAGCTGCCTATTCTCAGAGCATGTCTCCTTTGAGGCATGGCTATGCTGCAAATTTTCACCAGGGGGAGTTGCCTTTTCAGTGTCAGAAGTGCTACAGCTAAGGAAAAGTACCCTAACTAATGCAAACTTCAAGATACAGCTAGCTTTTAAACAATCCTGCCAAGCATAGTCTGCCCAACACAGTCTAATGAACTTTACTAATTTTACAATATTTATGTAATTCCCACTAATAAAGTTCTCAAGATGACTTACAGTAAACAAGAATGGAAATACAGAAAAGTGTTCCAGTTGGTTCCCTTGTGGCACAGATATGCAGTGAACCTGACATGCAATGTAGGCATTTTTGCAGAATAAAAGTGTAGAGTAAGGGAGAATATGATCACTGAATTGTATGGTTCACAAATGACTTATACCCTTAAAAATCAAAACAGGATGCAATATTAAACTGCACTCTCAAATAGCAGCAAGCCAAGTCAAAGCAAATGCACTTGTTTAAATAATGTTCTCAATGACCCACCTAGTCAACAGATAGATCCAGATGATCATTAAGGATATCCAACGTCAGCTATACACAGACCTTGAGGTTATGAAGGTACTGAGTAACTGGCAGTAACTGCAGACAAAGGTGACTGCAGCCTACTCACCAGGACACAAGACCCACTGCCTAATACCTTTATTGCTTGGAAAAGAATTCATAATCTCCACACACAGCAACTTAGATTGGATTTCAGCTAGATCTGAGTAGCCATTTGCAAATGGAGCCTCATAGGACCTTTCTACGTATGGACAGGATGAAGAGGGTCTCCTGGAAATGGACTGAAAAGGCTTCCCTCCAGATGATACACTGTAGAACATTGCTCCCAAATGGCCTGTCCCTATTGCATGTCACTGCTGACACTTCTGAATCAACCTAAAACCAATCTTTATTCACTGCAAGTTCACACTGTAGGAAAGATCAGGAGGGATAGGAAAGAGCTGGTTTTCATGGAAGTTTTCCATTGCTAATTTTCTCAATGAAAACCCCAAGAAGCTCACATTTTGTTGGAAGATAATCTGAAAAGCATCATCTAAACCAAATACATATCTATGTGAACACAGAACTTAAAAACAGACAAAATATTCTTGTAGAAAGTGTAACTGACAGGAACAGATACATTGTTTCAGTAGCATACACACTTATATTTATTGTATATATAAAATGTAAAATATACACATTTTCAGTAAAGTGTTTTTGTATCTGGCTGAGAGTGCATCAAAGACTGAATTCATGAGACGTTCTTGCTTAGTTTGAGAAAGTTGCAATAAACTTTCTGTGGCAGCCATACCTGCCTATAGTTCCTTCGAAAAAATTCCTGTCTGACCCGATCTGGATTTGGCCCAGGCAACAGCTACTCACACAGTTTGTCTGTCTGTCTGTTTGTTGGTTTTAAGCTATGGAGCAACATTTACAGTCCTACCACAAGTCAGGGGATTGGTAGAAATATGTGCCATCAGGGTCATGAAGGCCTTTAACCTTAGAGGAGCTTTTATCATCTCTTTTAGAATGGACACCCCATGGATGAGATGCTACATAAGGCAGCATAAAGGCCTTAATGCATCTGAATTGACCTGTAAGCCTCTACAAGTCAGTGGTAGTAAATGCTTAAAGGCAAACGTAAATTAAGTTCAATGGAGATACCTCCTCTGAACCAAAAAAACTGGAAGATTTCATCCACCTTCGTATTTGATGACTTTCACTGCTAGTTTCATGGAATTACCTTTCTTCATTTTGCCAATGACTTGTGATGGTTACAGTACTATATTAATTCTTTTGCACAAAAGGAAGGCATGCATAAAATATAATAAATAAATTAACCTACAATACAGTAAATAACAAATTAACCTGCATAAAAAGTAGTAACAAAATTTGGATAGAAACCTGTGCTTTGGAGGATTCTGCTTTCATGATACTATTTTAAGAGTAAAAATGTTCTCTCATCTCCTTCTGGTAAGCAGCATGCCTGAAGTAAACCTCTTTCCAAATGTAGCATTTTGCTATGGTGCTGTGCTCTTATTATGCACTGTCTTCTTTCATAGCTGAATCAAAATGCCGCTTCCCATCCAAATACAGCATCGATTCTGAAATGAAAAGCAGAGCATCAGGGCATCTGTTGCAATACTTCTTGAACTAAAGGCATATATAATGACACTGTTCAAGCACCTCAATATGGTCAGCTAGTTGACATTTCACGGGTTTCTTTACTTTTCATTTATTCAGATTTATTATATTTATATCCTAACTTTTATTTACAAGCAACTCAAGGCAACTTAGGCTGTCTTCCTCCTTGCTATTTTACCCTTACAACAACTTTGTGAACTTGGTTAGGCTGAAAGTCAATGACTGGCCCAAAGCCAACCAGTGAACTTGTTGGTTGAATAGGAAAAACAACCTAGATCCACCAAGTCCCAGTCCAACACTCTTAACCACGACACTCCACTGGCTTTCACATGGTTTTCACATATGGTCATATGGTTTTCATATGGTTGCTCCCAGAGTTAAGATAAAGCACATGCTACTCAATATTCATTATTGTTAAGAATACTTAAGTAATTCCTTCTTTCATTTAGGAGAGTTCCTATGAAGAAAATGGAGAGTAAAGAAGTAGACAGACCAATATTTTAAGATACTAAAAATGGAATACGAACCACTGACCTAAATGCAAATAGTATTTAAACTACAGGAGCACTAAAAACTGAATGCATACTATATCATAACTACTGTTCCCTAGGCTAGATAAATGAACCCAGGTGGAGAGAGAGGGGAAAGGGAATATATATATAGGGAGGCATAAACTACCAAAGTGAATTCCTGCTGGGCATATGAACCAACCAAGCCATTACTTTCACAAAACACTGAAACTCATCACACCATGTTACACACAGAGTTGCAATGGGGCATCCAAATAGCTACTCACCACCATATGTCTTGGGGACAACATCTGGTATCACCTTATCTAACATAAAAGTGAAATGGAAGACATTTGTGGTATGGTGTACTCTGGTATCTGGATCATAAACCTCACTGTGCACCCGAACCTGGATGTAATTTTTTTCAGTATAGCATACCTGTAAAAACATTTGGATGAAAAAGTTACTGGGTTTGCAAATTCAAAGGTGAACAAAGCAGACATGACATTTTATGTTTGAAAATGGAGGTTGGGACATGCTCACTGTCAGAGTGATTTCAGTGATTTATACTGATACAGTCTATAAAACGCTTGATAAAACAAAGCTATTACCTGAGAAGAAAGTAGTAATAATGATCCAATTTCAACTGGTTTTTGAAACATAATATCATCTACGGCTACCACATAAGGCCTGATATTTCTGGAGAACAAAAATATACATTTTTAAGGTGATGAGAGAATTTCTGCATTCTAAATTACATACAAAATTAGGAATTACAGCAACATTATAGGTATTTCCTGGGATTCCAAGTAGAAATTAATACCATGAAATAGAAGCTCAGTGAGGAACATTTCACAAATTCCTATACTACTGATTTTCAGGCTTAGATGATAGAAACCATGCTAAAAGCATCAAAATCACCATCTTGTATAGCCAAAGGCTCATCAGCTCCTGCTGAGCTTTTCCTAAATTCCAACTCATCTTCAAATGTTTTTATTGTACAAGGACATACATACACAGTATAAAGGCTTTATTATTTCACAGAGCTAAAATCACCTCAGAATACTCCTTATGAGGGGCTGATTTCACAACACATACACTATGGGAAATACATATTAACATAGCAATCAGGCTGCAGACAGGTGTGATTACAGAACAGTATGAAATACAATATGGAATGTCATATTCTTCTCAACTTGACCAACTTGACAGTACTACTTGTGAAAAACTGCCACAGTCTTGAATGTTAAGGTAGTATCCATGGACAAGCTGACACTACTCAGAAAAAGCTGGAAAGAAATGTATTAAGATGGCCAACAAAATTGGCTTATTCCTCAGAGGGCTGACAGTCGAGAATTAGCATAAAATCTCAATTACTGCAGAGTCATGCCATCTGTAATTGTGTGTGCACTTTGCAAACCTGAAGCTATTATCCACATCCATTGCCACTTGACAAACAGCATTAAGTGAGCCTTGATACTGCATTGCACCAATCTAGAACCAATTTTGGCATACCATTCCAGTGTTTTCACAGTCTGAGCTTTCACTCATGTACCCTCTACAAGCCAGGTCTTATCAAATTGGCCGAAAGATCATTGCATGCATCACTAATAGGGATCTGTAAAGCAAATAACTTCCTGGGTCCCTGTGCAGTCTGCTCCTTGCACACTTTGTACAGCATGAACAGGTAGGGCAGTTCTTAACAACCAAACCAAAGAGAAGAGGAAACCTGGGAAGACAACCAGGTAAGCCTCTCCTCCAGACTATAAAACTTGCTGGAAGGGGTCATACATATTGCTGGTTTACAACCTACCCATAGCTGTAGGCACAAGCCCATCCAAGTTCATATGCCTTTCTCATGAGAAATCCCCCAAAGATTCTGTTGAAAATGTTACGTTCCTATTTTCAGAAACACAAACAATTATTATACACTTACTTAGAACATTCTGCCTAAAAAGCTGTCTTCATTTCCAGTTCTCCACCAAAGTGTGGATAAAACAAGTAATTAGCAGCAGTTCACACAGCTAGAAAAACATTAGACCCAAAAGCATAAAACCTGCAATCCCAGCTTATGGCCTGCAGGCACATTAACCAACTTGGCCAGGATAGCAGCAGCATATGTTATTTTCTAGAACAGGAATGAAAAACCTACAATAACATCTCTGGTCGTATCTCTATGTACAACTCAAGGGTTGATTTTGTGAGTGCTCCAGATTTTATCCCTCCTCCACATATGTGCCTCTGTCTTTGTTGGTTCTACTTTTTAAATGTATGGTTTTAGGCTGGTGTGTTTCAAATGGATTGCTTTAATTGTGGAATTTTGTCAACTAAACTTTCAGAGATATTTGCACCCCTTTGGGAGCTTTTAAATTGTGGTGCCAGGTAAGATTGAAGGGGAGTGTGTGATTAATATCCTTAATACTGACTGAAAAATAATAAAGAAATGGCTCACAGTGGAAGTTGCAGAACCACTAAATATTGATTCTTATTATTAAGAAAGAAAACAATTCTAGCTACATTGTATTTTCTGGCACTGTAAGTTACAACCCTAAATGTCTATGTTCATAGTGGTATTTTTACTACTGGTGCAACTACTACCACTACTACTTCATTACATTATAGAATGTATATACTGCTTTCCTGTTTAAACCATGAGGAAATTTGACTCATGGCCCAATCCTAAAATACACTGCATTATGAAAGAGAACAACTGTCTTTACAGCAGACAGACTCAGTGATCAATGAGACTCGGACCAAATAGTTATGCTAACAATAAAAAGTATGCAGGGGTATGTGCATGCTGTTGTTATTTATTTTTATTTCTATTTTATATATACTGCACTGTGAGCCACCCAAAGAACCTCCGGCTATGGGGCAGCATACAAATGCGATAAACTGATCGATAGATAGATAGATAGATAGATAGATAGATAGATAGATAGATAGATATGCATCATGCGCAGACACACAATTGATCCTGTCAGTATGTTCAAAGCACATACCAGTACACAGGAGCTATTTTACAGATTCCAACAATGACCAAGCTTTGCTTTTTGGTTGCTAGACTGCAAAGCATACAGCCCAACTGGGGAGCCTCACTGGAGCCTATCTGAATGGGTTGCTACAGCACAATGCAGCTGCCTTGCATGTATGCCATGGCTTTTACTAAGGCCAGACAAAAGCTGGACCCATTCAGTAAATTTTGGGGCACAGGTGGTCCAGTCTCTTCAAGGCCATAATTCACATTGACACAAAACTGGGAAGACAAAAGGATGCAGAAAAGAAAAAAGTTATTTCTTAATATGTCAAATGATATTAGAAGACATTTGAGTGTTTCTGCCATTATGTTGCTAGAAGCAACCAACCAGTAATGCTTATATGATATGATTTGTGGACTTCCTCAGGTAGAAATAACTTTAGAATAATGCAGGCATAAAACATATCAAATAAGATTAAAGAATAAACTGACTTCTGAAGAGACCTTGGGACAAATTGCTTGATCATGAACAATTATCAAAGCTTCTCTCCTACATCAAAGTTGCAATTTGAACTGCAAAATATCTATTACAGAAACCATCACCTTGGATCAGGAGACGAATATCTATTTACCAAGAGCAAAAAGAGCCTAACTCATATATTTGCCCCTGATGCAGCTCTGCAAATACCTGAGGATGGCAAATCTCCAAACTCTTCAATTTTGTATCTTCCATCCACATGGAGTTGGGTGGCAACAAGCGACTACGAAAACTCACCGTTCTATGAAAAGAGAGGAGAGTTCAGATGGTGAAGGACAGGCATCATCCTAGTGTTACCAAGCAAGCTTTTGCCTAACTTCAGGGCTTCAGAGAACCATCCCTGCCCTGCCTCTGTTGCTAAAATTGAAAAAAAAAGTGGTGACATTGTTTGAAAACCAGGTGCACAGGAAAATACCCTTGTTCAGAAACAGAAATGCACTACTAGGTACAGAAACAAGGCACCTTTTTCAAGCTGTTCTTTCTTTTTTTCTTCTTTTTTTGCCACAGCAATGTTAGTAGCAGCAGCAAAAAGGTGGAAGAGGGTGCAAAATAGGTCAAGTGAACCTTGTGTTTCCCACCCCAGCCTAACAAGACTGAAATCATTCCATCTCCCTCTCCAGACAGAAACTGGGAGTGAGCGCCACGTACATTTCTCCTCCAGCTCAACTCTCTCCATGCAGGAATGAATGCCCAAACAGGGAATAAAATAATGTGCTTAGACTGGAAAAGCCTGGATCCTGATTAGTAGCCAAGAAATTCACTGAGGACACTTCTATACTCATCCTTTTCTCTGGAACTACCACGTGCTGTTCATTATGGAGCATCCAAATGACATCTCTGAACTGCTAGACTTCCATTACTTTCTGCATCTCTCTTCCCATATTTTTCAATATGTGACTTGTGACATGGCCATGTATGGCCATTTCTTAATGAAATGCAACTGTTTCTCCAGTTTGTCCAGACTGGACAAAGTGCTATGAAGGCTTCAGAAGGCTCCTCTGCTTTTCAATGAAAGACTGGCTCTCTGAAGATAAAGAAAGTTGTTTTTATGGCTTCCTCACTGGCAGAACAATGAGTTATTTCCTCTTGAGTAGCTTCTCTGTGAGTTGGTCCAGTGGATGGCTGTGAGAACTCTTAAGACCCACTGGGGTGTAGTGACTAGAATGTCAGACTAGGACCACAAAGAGCCAAGTTCAAATCCCCGCTCAGCCATGAAAATCACTAGAAGAGGACCCAGCTACTACCTCATAGCCTAACTTGCCTTAGAGGACCGCTGAGAAGATAAAAAGGAAGGGAAATCATTTATGTGGCTCTGAACACCTTTATATGTATAATACAAATGTAATAAATAAATAAAGGAATATTCAATGTTGTGTGCCCACACCCCATTTTAATGCCATCTTAGCTAATTGCAGAAAGGCAATATCTTAGGAGTGCTAACTGGTTTTAGCAGGGAAGCTACTTGGGTGATCTTGGCTTCATCCCTCCTCTCCCAGAGACATTTGTGAAAATAAATAGCATGGCCATATGTTTGCTGTCCAGCACTGCTTAGAGGAGAGGAGAGACAAGGGTCATAAAAATAAACTTCATAAATCTTCCCTGATGCTGCATATTAATGTCCGTTTCTCCAGCACTTTCAAAACCCAGGATTAGGGAAAACCTTGAGGTCATGCATTGCAGATTCCCTTAGTTCCGGCAGTCACTTCTGCATGTGGCATGAGGAGGAGAAATAACAACAGAACAATTAACTTTACATGTATCTTAATTAGATATGAAATCAATTTCATTCACATAATTAATGTGTTTGGCCTTGAGTCACAAGGGCAGCCCCATCTAGGCATCTGTTGACAGTGTTAGGCAGCCTCCATTTTTTCATAGTTTTTCTGGTTCTCTTCTATGAAACGTTAACACACACTTCAGAACTGAGCAGTCGAGGCTATTTCGTTTTATCAAAAACACAACATGAAAACAAGTGACTATGAGCAAACTACCTGTCCATTTTCTTTGCTTGTTCCCTTTTTTTTTCTTTTTCTTTTGGAGGATGGGACGGGGGTTTACTCTATTAGAGGAAGCCTGAATGTGTTGGGTTTTTTCCTGCATCTTTAGGAAGCTCATGATAGCTGTGTTCAGTTATGGAATTTGCTGGCAGAAGAAATGCTGATGACTATTGCTTTACATGGTTTTAAAAGGCAATTGAACAAACCAGTAAAGAATATGCCTCTCAGTGAGTTATGGGGGCTGTATTTATTTATTTTTATTTATTTATATTGCGATTTATTTCCTGCCTTTTTCCTACAAAGGGCTCAAGGCAGCTTACATCATCTCTCCTCCTCCATCTTATCCCCACAACAACCCTGTGAGGTAGGTTGGGCTGAGAGTCTGTGACTGGCCCAAAGTCACCCAGTTGGCTCCATGGCTGAGTGGGGACTAGAACCCAGATCGCCTGAGTCCCAGTCCCATGCTCTTAACGACTACACCACTATTTACTAGGGACACATTTCCTGTGTCTAGTTTCCCAGCACCACCCAGTTAGCCACTATGAGAAACTGAATTCTGGATTAGATAGGCCTTTGGCTCTTACATTTACATATGCAGGACCTGCAGTGTGGAGGGATCTCATTCAGAGTTCCAGCCAACCATGCCCTCTTCCAGGACACTATTCCATTCCCCTTTACCCTCAGTTTCTTTGTGTGGGAGGGGTGTCCTTCTCAAGCCATTCAACTTTCTATGGCCACTGAGCATGTTTGCTTCCCACTGGTTGCCCTTTAATTTGTTCAAAAGTTTCTTTGCATTTCTGCAAGCTTTTGGGTTTACTCTAGTAATACTCTCCTCTTGTGCTTGGATGGCACTGTTTTGACTAGCTACACTCAAAGAGTTGTGTTTGCCATTAGTACACAGCGGGAATGTACAACAGGTGGACTACTTGTGGCCTGCTGGAAATTTCTGTAACTTCACTTCAACAAATTGCTGCCAAAAGCTGAGTGCAGGCACATTTTCACTTTAAAACAAGGCATCCAGGGGCCACATATCTTGTTTTAATTAAAATCTGTACTCCCCAAGGGCTTCCAAGAGTCCAATTATACATTAAAACAAGAAATCCACCCCTCTCCCCAGTGGGGCTTGTTTTAGTGCGGGGGATGGGGTGTTTTAGCAGCAATGTGGTGGCAATAATTACACTTGGGGAACATATGGGGCAAACTGCCCCCTGGAACCTTGGAGGTTCCCTGTCCTGGCATATAAGATGGAAAGTTGGGAAAGTTTGAACTATGCTAATTCCTTTGCAATTATTACATGGTATAACTTTGGCACGAATATGGAACAGCAAATCTTCTATAAGTGAGGACAAATAACTGAGAATAAGAATGATCACTTGTCACCTTTAAAAAATGCAAAATCAGAAATACTCTAAGCAATCATCGTAAGCATTAACCATTCCAGTGTCTACCTTGAGTCCAGTGTATTAAGGAATAAGTTGTGGATAATGTTTCTTTCATCTGCAGTAGGAGCCATTTTTAGCAAGGAGGCCCGAGAGGAATCAATTCTTCTGACCTTGTTCACTAATCAATACATGAAAAATAGAACATAAAAGCAATAAAAAGTTAATGGGTTTAAATCACCTCCCACAGCAATATCCAACCCCTTTTATGTCAGCAGATAATGATGCACTACTGGCTATGGATGTTGGGAGCTGCAGTTCAACGAATCCGGAATGGGCAATATTGGGTGCTTACATTTAGAAAATGTAAACCATATCAGGAAAAAAAGGTGGTGCCTATTGCTTACCTTATTCACTGAAGAGACAGCATTAAGTTAAAATCAACAGCAATATGGGAGTAGTCTCTGGGTGCATAATGCGTAATGTGAAGCTGCTTGCTCAAGCACTTGTGCAACAGGTCACACAAATGTAGTGCACTATTGGTTGCACAGTAGCCTGCACAAGCATAATGCACAAGTACTCATGCAGCTACACTTAACAGAAATGTAACTTTAGTTGGAGCCTCCTCTCGTGCATAGTTCAGAACCTCACTTCTCTTGGCGCAACATTATTTGCACTAATGGAATAACACAGTTGTATATTGTCCAATAGGTTTAAATGATACAAACACATGTTCAAAACTAAATATTCAAAGATATTTTATAGCTATCAACATAAGTTCATCTGTGTAGGAAGCCATTTACAGATACATTATTTTCAAACATTAGTTTATTTATTATTTATTTAAAACATTTCTATGCTGCCCCCATCGCAACAAAGCCTCGGAGCGGCTCACAACAAAAACAAAAACATACAAAATTATACAAAAATTAGTTGAGAGGTATCTCTCAGAGATGCTTTCAGTACATTGTGTTAGTGTTTCTTGTTTTACTTCTCTGAATGCATTGTCTTTAAAATCTTCCAAAGCAAAATTCTACAGGATATTTCACTGCTACTTGTCAGCTAAAAAAGCCAGTGTGGTGTCAGTGGTTAAGAGTGCAGGACTGGGACTCAGGCAATCTGAGTTCTAGTCTCCACTCAGCTATGGAACTAACTGGGTAACTTTGGACCAGTCACACACTCTCCATCTAAACTACCTCACAGGCTGTGATAAGTTTGAAAGGAGAAGAATTATTTAAGCCACCTCAAGTTCCTTGAAAGGAAAAATGACAGAATATAAATATAATAATAAATACACTGAAGTGCAGGTAATGTAATAAATATAATGCAAAACTACAAGCAAACAAGCTAAATGCCTCCTAATAGCACATCTAGTTTATCATTCCTATATAAAATTAAATAAAGTATAAGCAAAATAGCCTCTAGAATTTTGCTTTGGAAGATTTTCTATGGCACAACTTAAAGACACTTTACTAAACAATATTTAGATTCTAAATACTGCAAGTAAAGAAATAAAAAAGAAAACACTAACACAGTGTTGTTGGCTAGCTTTAAAACAACATCCCTTAATATAAGAAATGACGCTACTAAAATTCCTCAAGGTTAAATACAAGGCAATTCAGATTAGTGACTACCAATATAACCTGCTTAGTGAAGCAAAATCAAATGAATCCCCTTTGTTCCTTTGATGGATCAAAGTATATTAATCCTGCCTGGCTTTATTATGCACAGAAATTCCTTAATTGGGAAACCAAAATGCAGCAAAGTCAGATAGAGGCTCCATCAGCATTTTGGCCAGGGAGTGAAGTACACTGGCTGGACCACACTCAGTGACATCATGCAGGGGACACTGGACGACCCCTCCACGAAGCCCACAGAGATCAGGATAGGGAATCATCCAGTCTACATTGGTTTTCCATCCCTGATCTAGCATTTCCCCTTGAGCTGCCAACATACTGAGGTGTGGATAGTTTAAACCATGGGTCCTCAAACTATGGCCTTCCATCCGGCCTGTACCGCCGTTCCCTGCCCTTGTGCACACTTGCTGCACGGGTGGGGAGGTGTTGGCTTGTTCACTCGGAGATGGTTTTGGACTCGCTGGGAGATTTCTGAGGGAGCGAGTCACCAAGCCACCTCGTGCGCGCCTGACGGCACCTCACCAGCCCGCACTCCCAGGCACCCCCACCCCACCGGCCTGCGACAGTTACCGCAGCCTTTCAATTTGGCCCCTATTCAAAAAGTCTGAGAACCCGTGGTTTAAACAGAATAAACAGATGGCAGGTTTGTAACAAGACAACAAGGAAAATTAAATTCCTTATTTTGACATTCATTTGGCATTTCCACATCATATTAAAATATGTATACTCCAGAGAAGGATGGAACTCTCAAAGCCTGAATTTTATGAGCAAACATGTGGAACAAAAATTCTAGAGATGCATACATCATGTTACTTTCTGATCACTTTCTATTAAAAATACCACTTGTTTCTAACTTCAAGCAAACCACAACTGTAAATACACCCAGTATCAAATGGTATTCATTACATACGTTCTCCTTCCTTGAATATGTTTTCTTCCTCTGGAGTTTCAAGAATCAATGGATTCACAAACGCTGGCCTATGGAGACACACAAAAATATATTTAGACCAATATGCTTTATAAAAGAAGAAATGAACAAGGAGGCTCTCCCTTTGGCTCCACCACTGCATATATGATTTCTGTTTTAGTAAACGAGCATGCATGTGCCTGCTTAAGTGGTTTTTTAAGACAGCAGCATTTACTTATGTTCACTCAGAATATATACTTTATTTAACCTGAAAAGATGGTGAGCTGAACAGAATAGCCTAGGGAGACTACCATAGCTTGTCATTGGTCCCCAGATCTTTCTGGACCAGAGGGCACATCTGAAATCTAAGAAGGTATTGATGGTGCCATGACAAATGGGCTGCCATGGAAGGGGTGCTCATTAACAAAATGGCAGCTGGGCTGTGTGAGGCCACCCCATTTCACAGAAAGGCAAACTGGTGAGTCTAAGAAACAAGTAACTTGCCAAGAACCATTGAACAAAAGGCAAAGGCAAGCTATGAGTCTCAAAATAAAAAGCCGTACCTTTGAACCCACAGTTTCCTCTCTCATTCAAGATCTCACTCTCCTAGCACACAAGAATCATTCACCCATTGTTTCACCCATTCTCTTCCCATCACCAACACACACACACACCAAAATATATCCACATTCCTCCTTGCTTTCTTATCCTCTCAGATCTTACTGCAAGCCACCCAATAAGCTCCCACTGCTCCCCTGCCCCATCCCCCACAGCAAACTATGTAGCAAGCTTTTCATTTCATTCTGTTTCATTTTTAAAAATATTTTTTGGTGGGAGTCACCTGACCCTCTTTCTTTCTTTCTCCAGAATGACGAATGGGCCCACATGGGCCCAGAGGCACTTCTCTAAAGAGAAAGGGTAGAGCAGTTGGACGTGGGCATTTTGCTTTCTAGTCCAAGATTAAAAGAATTTAAATAACACACACCTCAGTTGGGAGGGAGGGAATGCCAGTGGTTAGCAAAGGAGTTGCAGGGGTCAGTGGGGTCCCAGGGATTCCAGGCTGCTAACTCCATGCTTAACAGATGCCCGGTCTACTTCAAATCTCCATATGTACACATAATTTATTTTGTATCTTAGGTGCTCATGCAAAGCATTATATTGTACAATCCAACCTTGAACACATTCTAAACTATAAAAATATACTTTTGTACATGCAAAAACTATCAATTTATTATACTATTTATTATACATTAAAAAGTAGCTTTTATTGGTACTTTTCCCCATCATGTCCTGAAAACTCTTATAATGAATTAGCTGCAAAAGATGTGCAGGATCACATCATTACAACATGGGAATGGCCAGATGTGACTGTGAGATCCACATGCATCTCTGAAGTTGCTGTCCGACTGTCCCCCCTTTTACAATGGCCAGCAAGTGAAGCCATTTTCTGGCCACTTCCCAAGAATTGGGCTCAGACTTTAAGCACAGGAGTAAGGAAGCAGGAAGTAGGAAACACCCTTAAGTGATAACAAAGGGGAGAAGGGTGCTTCTTAATAATCTGCTTTAAGGAATCAAGAATTGGAAGGACAATACCACCCACTTTATTCTCATGGCTACCCACATGTCTCAGAGAACATCCTATATGGAAGTATAATTGAGATAGTTATAGCCCTTTCACACTGCCCCTCCCCACCAAAAAGCCCCACTCATTCGAAAATCCTATAGGCCTGATTCTTTCTCAGACCTGGACTTTCAAAAGCTACTTCTGGCAATTTACCAGGCAAGTTGCAAAAACTCTGTTCTCCCTCCATATGCCTAGATACTTTTCAAAAAAATTGATATGGAGTCTGTGGTGTGGATAAGGCAAAACATTTGCTATAATTTCTTGTGGGCTAAATCCAAAGGGGAAAAGGATGCCAATACTGTAGGGGCTTTTTTCAATGCCCCTACAAACTGCTTGACCATGCAACAATAGCACTTCTCTGTTCGGGAACTAGACATTTACAATTTAAGATTTATTGTTGCTCTTGTTTCAGGCCTTCCTTATTTATTTATTTATTTATTTAGAAAATTTCTATGACGCCCCATTCGCCGAAGCCCCAGGGCGGCTCACAAAACATGAAAATATAATACATTAAAAATATAAAATGAATTTACAATATAAAATAAGTCGCCCTGGCCAAAGAATAAAATAAGGAAATAATATTAGCAATTAAAATGATGTTTGAATAAAAAGGTCTTCGCCTGGCGCCGAAAAACAAATAATGACGGCGCCAGGTGGACCTCTCTGGGGAGCACATTCCATAGACTGGGCACCACCGCAGAGAAATTAGAGTATATCTAATTACTACAGAAAATTTCTGATCACGTTCCAGTCCATTTGGCATGTGATGCACTAATTCGGTTTACTGCTCTAAGCCAGAATAGAATCACATTCACAGAAAATGGGTCACAACAACCTTTGAAGCCTGTGAGCACATTTGGCATTTTAGCAGCTGTCCGGGGAACAACCATAAAATGGCTGCCATGGATGAGCATGGCTAATCACATAGGACAAGGAACGTGCCAGGAGGCATTCATGGGACATTACAAGAGGAGTAGCTGGATGCTCCCACTTTGCTTTGATGCAAGTCTAGCTGCCAGTAAGAAAATATTAAAACATTTCAAAAAGTTAATTAGAAAGAAAGGCGTGTCTTTGTGGACACCAAGTAAAGAGTTCAGGGGCACCACATTGCCTGTCTCTGGCTTGTGGGGTTTTTTAAGCCTGAAAGAAGGCAAGAGCCTTGCTTATGTCTTGATCACCTGGAAGTCATGGATATGACAAAAAGTACTTTTTACATCCTACAGCCTTCTAGGATTAATATATTTAAATGAAGCCTCTCTGCATTCTCCTTATTTATGCATAAACGTTCTACCTCCATGTTTTTTCCCTTTCCTCCTCTACCACCAAAAGATTATTCCACCTGTGAACTATTTCCAATGGCTTGCTCGAAACATTACCTTTTATTTTCTGGATCTCGGGCCACCATGACAAAAGTTGCATCTAACACGGGGCAATAGACACCATTAAGTAACTGAAAGAAAATTAAAAGGAGGAAAATACTGCTTAACAAGTTATTCAGTTTCTACTGATTCCAATGAAGATCTTGGTGTTTTGGCTTCATGTTGGTTTGAAACTCCATGAACCTCTGCATAGGAATAAAATGGAAAAAGGCCAGCACCCATTTCATTAAAAGCATTGCTTCAGTATTCACATATACTTTAGTTTTTATAGCGATGAATTACAAATCTTTCACAATTTATAGTTAAAATTGCAAATGATAACAAATGTGAGCTGAAACGCCCCTTATTATTACATTGACAGACAATCCAGGAACTTCCAGATGTCACAAGACAACAACTCCCATCATCCCTTGCCATTGATTTCACTGGCTAAGGCTGATGGGAACTGTAGCCCAACAACATCTGGGGATGCCTGATGCTTCCTTACATCACCATTTCTGAAATCCTGGACCAAAACTGTCCTATAACAACTCTACCATTAGGACACCATATGCTGGTAACTGTCACCACAGATAGAGCTACTCTTATGGGTTCTATTTAATTCTATAGAATACATTCCTCTTACACAAGAGCCCTGATCTCACATGCCTGAAAGATCAAACATCTGTATCTGAAAATAAAAACTGCTTAAGGAGAGACTGTCCAAGATTACAACAAGGATCAGTGAAAGTGAACTTTCTTTTGATTTCAGTCAGCACTCTGCTTTTTCCTCCAAAAGAAAGTCCAAAGGGACTAACAGTAGACAAAAGAAAACAGCAAAAGACAAAAAATATGAAATATTAGGTAACTCTAAAAATGCCACTGTAACTTTTCCTTTGCTGTGCATAATTGTGGTTTTCATATGAATAATGAATGGGATAAAAGTTCCTGGGAATTATGGGTTGGATCCCGCATATGCCTTCCAGGGACAGAAGGGACTCATGCAAGGTGCCTCCACCTAATTCTGGAGAGATTTCCCCCTGCCACTCAGCACTGCAACCCTCAGTGTAGCGTTTCCACTGGGCTGAAAAGCCGGCTGTGGTGAGGAGGGGACAGTGGAGTCCACTTTGACCTACCCCCTTGCATACTGCTAAATCTGGATCCAAGGCTATACAGAGCAAATTTGTATGACTATTCTAGTTCGTGTATTTGTAAAACATAGAAAATGACTGTTCAGTTGATGAACAATACAAAATGTATAAGCAACATACCAAACAAGGGAAACAGCCAGCCAAATTGCAGCCAAAAATGTACATTATCCTAATTGTGTAGCTGCAAGTTAGTTTCTTATTTATGGTAGCGTAAGAAATTATGACCACCATATATCAGGAGCTGAGGATCAAGTAAAACTCACAGATGCACAGTTTCACCTCTGAAAGCCTTCCTTGGCTTGGCTTTCAGACCGCCATACTCCAGTACCCAGCCATTTGAACACCATGTTACAGAAGCTAGACAGACTACAGAACCAGCAAAAGCTAAGAGAAGAATTAGGGACAGCAATGCGGAGCTGGCTGGTGCCGGAGGTCAGACTAGATGGCCTGGGAGACCCCTTCTGACTTGCTCTGTTTCTATGTTTCTAAGAATAGCAGAGGGTACAAACAGCACTCATTAACTAACCTGAAGCATGTGCATCTTCACTTCCATGGATGTTTTTCCTACCCATGAAACATTTCCAGTGAACTTGATATCAAGATCGGGATGAATGTGCTGCTCCCACAACCCTGAAAGCATACAAGACACCAACACAGAAGCTACATCTGGATTCTTTAGGCCGGGACTAGACAACATGTTTTGTACAACTCCCATAATCAGTTACTATTGACCATGCAGGCAGAAGCTGATGGATGCAGTAGTCCAAAACATCTGGAGAGCATCAGGTTGCCTTCCCCTGTGAGGATGACTTTCTACTGTTTCGCTATGGCACACTACAGAACAACTGGAAAATGAAGGATGCACACAAGGTTCACACAGTTCTGGTCCCTGCTGACCCATCTGCCATCCCTGTTTTACCATCAGCTACATGTTGGAAAAGCATTTTGTAATCTTGTATAATGCCTAACAGATTTTAAGCTCGACATTTAATATTTAAGCATGTTTTCCTGCCCTGTCTACATTACTGACTGCTTCTGGGGGTGCCAGGCTGGGAGTGCAAGCAGGGAATGACAATTATATTACACAACATGTTTCCCTGAGCAAATATTACAGAGAGAAAGGATGCACAGATGTCATTTTGGCAACAAATGTACCTTAATATTTATTGAACTCTTGGAAAGGGGTGTAGTTTTTTGCTGCCCTTCCCTCTAATATCTGGGTCAGAATTAAGGGCAGTCTTCCTACTGTCACCCAACACAGTATATACTCCCAATAAAGGCATTAAACTATTAATAAATGAAACAACACTGTACCAATTTTATCCACCAATGCTGTAACGATTGATAAAGGAGATTTCTGAGTCCCTTCTTGTTTTGTGTGAGTATAACAAATGAGAACTGTAGAAAAACAATAAAGAGGTGCTGCATTAATGATTCTCTGCAAAGATGAGGTCTTTGTGCCATCAAAAGTTTTCTTAAGAGTACCAGCAAGCACAGAAAGTTCATGAAACATCCCATTCACAATTGATTCAATTTGTCAGATAAAGAGCACAAACAGATGCACTGCAGAGGTTACAAACAGCAAACCTTCTGGATTTTGGAGATGGTTCTAAACACGTGCATTTAGTATCAGACATGTTGCTAAGCATTTAATGAGGTTTATGGCCCAGGTATATAGGACATAAATCTGCATAAAATGTACTTGTTGATTTATAATTTACATATGCAAAAGTAGAAATGATTATTAGAATGCATTTAAATTTCACAGGAGGCAAAGTCATGTCAGTATTTTCAGGCCCAAACAATCTTAAAAACAAACAAACAATTAATTCACAGCTTGTCCCATATCCTTCCAATGGAAAAACAGTTTTTTCCCCTAAGTTTAATTGCTATGCAGACAGAAATGGGGCAGCAAACCAGTGGGAATGCTGAGGCATACGGAGAATGGACAGTTAGCCTTTCCCCACAACAGCTGCACTCCCCCTTGAAAATCTCTCTCTCTCTCTCTCTCTCTCTCTCTCTCTCTCTCTCTCTCTCTCTCTCT
>NW_025336233.1:0-19786 GCF_004798865.1 Varanus komodoensis
AATTGGAAATGAGTCAGGCTTAATAAAATGTCATCCCATACAACTGGTGCTTTCCATTCATCCACCTGCATCTGTCCATCTTCCTTCCTTCCTTCCTTCCTTCCTTCCTTCCTTCCTTCCTTCCTTCCTTCCACTACTGGCACCCTCCTGATTTGTCTTTTTTTCACTGTTGGGAGCCTGAGTGCATGTGTGTGGGATTTCTTCACCTTCTCCCTTTTGGGCTATTTTCCTGCCAGAATCCCTATGACTCCCTCAAGGAAACAGACATGTTCCCAGGGATTGTCACGGTGATTTAAAAGTGGCTGTGGTAGTGAGGGAAGGGAATTTTCAGCAAGAAAACAGCCCAAGGGGCAAGAGTTAAGAAGCCTCTCTCCCACCAGTCTTGATTGCCCGTTTAAATTGCATGTAGATTTTGGAAAACAAGACAAAACATCAGTTTGTAAAAATAGAACACAGAAAAAGCCCTCAGAAATATCTGCTAATCATTTATCAACACTTTAGAAACATTGAACCATTAAAGCATGGGTCCTCAAACTACAGCCTGTGGGCCAGATCCGGCCCACCATGCCCATTCATCTGGCCCGCCATAGAGGGTTTGGACTCCCCGTGCATGCATGCATGGTGAGGCAGCAGCTTGCTCATGCGGAGATCACTTTGGACTCACTCGGAGAAAAGAATCTCCCTGCAAGCAAGCCAGCACCTGGCCGTGCATGCACCCAGAGGTGGCTTGCTCACAAGGAGATTGCTTTGGACTCTCTTGGAGAAAATGACCTCTGCATGCTGCCGGCCTGACCTGGCCCGCGCCCCCCTGCCCGTATTGCCTTGGCAGCCCACGCCCATCACCAGCACCTTTCAACTGGCCCCCTGTTGAAGAAGTTTGAGGACCCCTGCATTAAAGCAACCATACAATAGCAACTCCCACTCAGCCTTTGTTTTAGCTGGTGATAAGGACTAAAGGGTTAAGATACACATAGTGGAATATATGGGAAAATGAAAGTTTCATGTGACATTACCATGGATGATGTGCCAAACCATCTTTTGATTTCATCCGTACTGTCATTTTGGAGTACGTTTTCCTATCATGACTTTCCATAGGTTTTGCTTGGTTGCTTTGTTGTGGGGCAATTTTGCTATCCTGTAAAGCAGGAAATGGAGAGGATCTGTGCTGAACCACTGTCCCAGAAGTCAGGGTCATCCAGAGTATTTATGAAGCCCGAGCAGATGTAATGTTGAAGGACCTGCCACTGTCTTCATGCATGTGTGGGGCTCTGTTGAGTGGCAGGAGAGGCAGGGGCTGATGCTATGCACAGGAGCAGGGGCCTCATTTGCCTTGCTTGGTAGATGCCTGAGGCAAGCCGCTTTACTTGTCCTCTCCTGGGGAAGTTCTGCTGGAAGGCTTTGTCTCTTATGTGGGGAAGCTGATTTTGGCTAATAAGTGGTGACAGGACATGCTTCAAGGTGCCTTCTGATTTATGTTTGCATTACATGTCTCATGGCAGAGACCTGGTGCAGAAAATCGGTTTGCACTTAACCCCCACCACATCCTAGTTCAAATTAAACCCTGGGGCTGGTAGCGCTGGTTCAGTTTTCTCCCCACTGAGGCCACAATGACACAGAGAGAATAATGGGGAGAAAGAAAAAAATGCAACCCTAAAAAACATATACCCACAAACATAGCTCCTCTGTACAGTGGTTTTGCATTACACCAAGGTAAATGATCCTATGAATTTATGCAATTCCAAATGTCTGAAGCATACGGCCATTGTGGTTAGGCATAGTTTATTATTGAGCCTATTAAGCAATGTCAGGAAAATTCAAAATACAAGTGGGGAGACCTATTTCACTTGACCTTTACAGGCTAATTTAATCAAGACAGCCTGATACACAAATATGAAAGAACATCTGCTGATAAGGACAGAACTATAGCTTCCTTGTCTTGGGTCTGGAAGTAGCTCAGAAATTTCATTAACTATTCCCTATCCTCAGCAGCTTGTAGACTATTACTCTCACATGTTGAGTAAATCACCCCCCCCCCACCTTTTCCCCTTGTTTGGACAGTGAAAGGAATAGTTCTTGCTCTCCCATCCCCAAATTCTGTGGGACGTCAAGGGATTGTAATGGCTTGCCATGTGCATGTAAAAATATTGTACCTACTTTAAATGCATAGTATAATCCAGATTGCCAGCTTCTTTACACAGTGGCAAAAATCTTCAACCCACTTCTATTCCTTGCAAAGTTCCATCAATTCAGCTGAGGATTACTAAAGAGCAGAGTTGGTTAAAAACAAAAAATCAACCCCCCCTTTTTTTTCCTGTGATTATTCCCAGCTTAGAATTGATTTATTCAGTTTTTAATTTTTTGAAAAAAGTCAACCAGATTTTTTATTGGTGTTTCAGTTATATTCTGTGAGTGTTTGTGTTTGTGTGTGTGTGTTTTAAATGCAAGCAAGCAAACAAACAAACAAACCCTAAAAGGGGTAACAGCTTTCTCAGGCACACATTATCAGTATGAAACCATGAATCATGTATGTGTTGTTGTGGCAAATTATGAATACTTATTGAAATTAGACAAACGGTATGATGAATTATGTATCATCTTATAGAGAAACACTGTTTTGCTCTATTGGGATGAGGGTTCCTTTCCCCAGCACTGCCACCAGGTATGGAGAAATTGCTCCTTTACTGGGCAGTCCCACCTATGGGGTTTCTTATTTATAGCAAATGCTTATTTTTATGGGCCCAAGGAACTATAACTCAAAGTTCCAGAAGCTGTCCCTATTTTGCTGCTACCAATTCTGTTAGAATACTTTAAATCTTCCAGGATCTGATATAAGAGGACTGGACATGAGATAGGCATCAACACTAGAGACACGGTGAACTAGTTTACAAGGTAATTTATTTAAATTTAGGTGATATTTTCTAGATAAGGGAATACTAATATTCACCCTGGGGATTTTTAGTAGACTGCTTAGTAACAGTTCTTAAGGACTTGAGGGAATCTGTTGCTGCTATAAGTTTCGACTTCTCTTATCTTAGGCCAAATTCCCTAAACCACCTCCCCAACCAAATACAACCAGGTCTAGCTTTCTTTGGACCCCCAAAGCCCTTGCTGTTCTTCTACTGGCTGCTTGGACAGTTCATCGAGGAAGTTACTGCCTACTTGTCTAACTTTTGTCTGAAAAGATCATAGGGTAGCCTCCTGGCATCACATTACCATCTATTCTATATTTTTGACATTCACCCCATATAAGAGTACCCCACAGAAAAAGAAGAACATACTATTCAGACCTTAGCTATTCACTTTTCCCCCAGCTTTCTCCAGTCCTTCTAGCAAACCACATCCCAACCAGCAGACCTCCACAGACCAGCTCAAGTGTTAAATGTCAGTGCCTTAACTCTGATTTCCCAGCCACTATATCCCACCAAGCTGGAATTCCCAGACAACCAGAATGGAATTTAACTGATCCACACCTCATCTAAGGCTCTTCAAAGTCATTGAGTCTCTCTGTACCACGAAGCAACTACTACACATGCCTTTGACAGTAACAAAAGAAGACTTCATGCCTGCTCACATATGTTATATCCTCTTAGAAGTCATATGAAGTACACATTGCAGAATGCCAATAGTTATGTACTGGGTATTTCTTCACATGCTTAGTCATTGTCACTGGAAAAAGCTGGATTCTTGGCTCAGTCCAGCACACCCAGCCCCATACAGTATTGGCTTCATCAGCTTCATATAACTGAAGTGATATTGCTTCAGTTTCCTTGCATGGAAACCAAAGAGTTGAATAGGCATCTATTAATTTCACAGTTGGCCATTTTGTTGCTAATGGTGATACTGAAATGAAGGATCGATTATATGATCAGACATTTAGACTTTTGTTCCTGGATAGTTCAGTTGCAAACTAATATAACAACCAACTAGCATATAGTCTTATTCAAGAAATGCATGACGTACCAAATGGGAACTTTGATTTAAATTAACAACATTTTCAATCACTTAAATTAACAATCATTTTCAACATTTTCAAGACTAAGTGGTTTTAGGTTTTCTCTTTGCAGTCATATCACCACCGTCTTTTACACAATGGAGATACTACACTGCAGTTATTCACACTGGAAACATTTTTTTTCCACAGAGTAGCCATCATGATAGGAACTACTCTGGAGGATTATCAATTATGAAGGTCAAAGGGGAGTAGCCTCTTCATGTTTTATGATTATTAGGCAAATTGTGGTTATTAGGCAAATTCATAGAATATCGAGTACAACCATTATTAGCCATGAGCAGTAAATGAAATACAGGAGAACATTTATACTCATAATCTTTGTACTTACTGGAAACATCTAGCTGGCTACTGCTAGCCTAGATGATTGTCAGATCCAGCAGGGCTTTATGAACATTACTGGGTTTTGCACTTTTCATAGAAATCCTTCCAGCCTCATAAATCTCTGCTGGACTAGATTACAGGACATATAAAATACAAGAGCAGCTGAAATCCTGCCTTGATGCTATGCTAGACATGTACTGAACTAACTGATAGCTGCATATGGACCTTTTAACATTCTTATGTGGAACTAATAAGAAAGACAGTAACAGGCAAAGGGAGATTGTCAAGGAAAAAGTAGACAGATGGCATAGGTGGAAAATTAGGACATTTTTATGAAAAAGGCAAATTAATTTAACTTTCTTAAGCTATCTCCAAGGAATATTGGGAATGGTAGTTCACGTAGAGACTCCCGCAGGGATAAGCAACTGGAAAGGAGGGCAGGTTCCAGAATCATTGACCTTGCACAAGCTCAAGAGAGATGGCCAATGGCAAGGCTTTCTGGGAGTTCAAGTCAAAAATATCTGCAAAGGACCAGATTGCCTTCCTCTGAATAGCAGCAGCAACAGCATAAAACAACACTGTACAGGCCTCTCAAAAGGAGAATTAACCACCCATCTGGTTTAAATGAGAGATGGGTGCAAATCTCTGGTTCATTCAAGCCATATGCAGGTGTTCAAAGCCTGACATGATCAGAATCATGTGAGGCAGGAGAGAGGAAGTATTAGGAAGGCACTTCCTTTGAGCAGAGCCCATCTGTACCTCAATTTTCATTTAGTTCTGTGGGATCCACTGATGGAGAAACACTGATGAACTTAGCAGCTTAAGCAGCCCTCCTGCTTTCCATTTTTATCCTCATAACATCCCTGTAATATGATTTGGGCTAAAATCAATTATTGGCCCAAAATCTCTCAGTGGACTTCCAGAATAAGTGGGAACTAGAAACACTTACCTCCAAAGTCTCAGTTCAGCACTGGCTCTGAGAACCAGCTGACTGATTTTCATTAATGAGAAAATGGACCTTTCCATCATGGTTCAAAGCAAAACTTAGAATCACAGTAGAACACACACACATAATGGTACAGCTAGGCTGGAGCTCAGGACCGAAATTCAGAGCCCACACAGCCTGTCCCCCCTCAAATGTCCATCCAAATCGCAGTGTGTCATTGTCATTGGGCAATGAGGTGGCCCACTAGAGCTGATGTTACTTGTCTCTGGAACTTGGTTCGTAATTTTTAGACTAAGCGGGCAGCCAACTGCAGTGACATGATTACAGAGGTTCATTATAATATTTTGATGTCAAAATCATTATCCTTTCCTACAACTCTATGGTGCTTATTCCCAAGTTGATGTGGAAATTTTAAAGCCAGCAACTATTACTTTACTTCTGTAGTCATGCTGGTGCTATTCCAGGTGATTTAACATGCAAGTGGGAGAGGAGAAATAAATGTCAGTTTTAAGCATCACAATCATCTTTAAGTGTTCCCCATAAAATAATTAAATCTGGAGTCTAAAGTTACCTAACTGCACCACTCTATATAAAAGCCTCAGTACAGGCTAGGAGAGGAGCTAGGGTTGTCCCAGTACCCCAGTGTGATTCACACAGATTCTTTACATAAACTGGCTAAGGAAGGGGCGTATTATACCTAGCAGTGTGTAAGTCTCACAAATAAATAATCTCACCATGCCCCACACCTGAATGAGGATTTGAGCATGGTATAGTAATCTCGCAAATATCTTCATGTATCCCTGCACCCTACCCTACAAAAGGTTTGAAAAGCTGGCACTTGATTTTTTTAAAAACTCGCTTTGCAAGCAATGGGAGGAACCTGGGACCCAGAAGTTCTTTTCCATGATAAAGATCCAGACTAGTACATAAGCAGAAGCACGTCTTTTTGCATGTGAGAATTACTTTTCTCTTACAGGCACGTTCTCTCTCACACACACAAACACTGGACTTCCATGAGTTCCAGCCAGCTTTGTCAATGGTCACGGATGCTGGGAACTGTAGCTCAAAATGAGGCTGGGGAAGCTTGAAGTACAGCCTCTGTCTTCATGTGTGGCTCCTTGACTGACCCACATGAACAAGGCATTAAATGATTGCCAACAAATCGCAGGTGCAGGATCGTATGCTTCCCATGTCATGCAAACAGCGATGGGGTTCAGGTCTTGCTAAATTATTTTGCAGTCAGAAGCTGAGATAACCTTTGAGCCAGTGACAGTACATGGTGTGACACTTCGGCCACTGATACTCATTCAACAGTTCCAAAAGCCCACTATGATATCACTGACCAAAACAGAAGACTTAAAAATACCTTTGCTAGCATTAAGAACTCATCTGGCAACAGGAAAGCAGTAAATGCCATCAAAGTCATTTATAGTTCCCATGGATCTAGGTCAGAACATTGATACAGAAGAGACAAGGTATATTGTATTACTTGCTATAGAGAATTGTTTAAAGGGAGTCAATATACACAAGTATATGGTTATTACTTGAATGATGATGATAATCATGATAGATCTCTTTGTCAGAATACAGCTTTGTTTCCACTGTTGATTCCAGCTGCAATGAGATCTCTTGATGGGCTTGGATTGATCAGACAGGCAAAAGACAGGAGGAAGAGGAAGGAGAGAAGCTATGTGAGAGGGTTAACAGTCACCAGATCTCACATCTTGGCAGGCTGCTTATACACCCATCTGTCCTTATGACTTGAAGAGTCCTTTGGGTGAGCAAGGACTTTCTTGCCCCAGGAGTGTCAGCTCATGGTAATGATAATCTGCAAAACTACAGGGCTATTGCCTCTTTTCTGATTTTGCTCACATTCATCAGGGGAGATTAGCTATGACAGTTTATTCAGTGACTAAATCTTGATACTTTTTCAGACTTAATTCGTAACATAACTGTAAGCTATTGCCCTGTGTTTATATTTCCCATCCATTTCTCACATTTCCAAAGCAGACTGATATGCGATCCCAGCAGTTTAGCTTCCATAATTGGCATTTTTCTAGGACCAAAAGGAAACAAATTCCTTATTCCCCATACTTATTTAATTTCTGAGAAACAACAAGTAACATGGTTAATCCACTGTTTGATCTTGGTATTTTGCTGAGCATTCATTTCTCTTTTAATCTTATACTTTCTTTTTAATCTTCATTCATTGTCTCCGCCATCACTGAAGGAATTTCTTATCCTTTAAGTATCCTATGGAAATTACAGTGTGGAATGGTATATCTCAACCCTAATTTTCCATTTGTAAATGTAAAGCTATGGACGTCCAGTTCCTAACTCACTCAGGACTGATCCTCTGTTAGTCCATACTTCAGGGAATGAAACTTGCATCCAAACTAAAGTTTCAATGAAAACTGTATTCAAAATAAAAAATGCACCAGCATCTCTTTCCACTATTTTATTTTGACACATTTTTCACATCATTGCATTGCTAAAGAGCAGTACATTGTGAAAAGGGGGAAATAATATGGCAGTAAATGTAATACAGCAAGTTCAATCTCTGAAAACAACTTGAGCTAAACTTAGAATGACACCAAACGATGCTGCTTAAAGGTGAGTAACAGTTGCCTTTCAGGGCTGAGCATGAATGACTTCTTAAACTCCTCCATCCTATTTGTGGACAGAGAAAAAAATGGGTGGAAAAAAATCACTGCATTTCTCCAGCCGTTTCTCACAAGTAGGGCTCATCATTACCAGGAGTTGCAGCCAAGTTTTTTTCCCCCTGAAAGTTTGTATTTTCCTTTTTCTTTTTGGTATATGCTGCCACTACAAGTGACAACAACATCAACTATGTTGACAGGCTGGTCTCTGTTTTGCATTCTCTACAATGCAGGTGTAAAGGTGGGAAACAGTTTTGCATTCCTCTTCCAGGAAAGAGGTGAAATTACTGCTGTGACAAAAAAGATCCTCATATTTCTTAAAAGTTTTCTTCTTTCATTAAAAGTTTCCATTTCTTCCTAACCCAAGAAGCCATCTAATAGCTTATTTTGAACTTGTTTTGGTCATGTTTTGCACCTTAATCATTGTGAGATGGACAGGTGGGCTGTGTGTCCCTTTTCTTCCTATTGTGGGTCTCTATTGCTCTGCGGTTCCTCAGGAGCTGATACAGGGAGTACAGAGCAATAGATAAATTGCTCTGTTCTCATAAGAGAAATCACCTTATGTTGTTTTCAGTGGGCTTTAATTGAAATTTAGGAAGCCAAAGAGCTTCCCTGCTGTCAGACAGTTGCTTGTACAGTGAAAAATAGAAACCTGCACATGCTCCTTAGCCATTTCCTAATTAAGATAAGTACAAGAGACATGGACCCAACCCAGAAAAAAATCAGCAGTTTTCTTCTCCATTGAATTTGTTTTCAAAAGCAATTTATTTTCTATCAAATTAATGAGAAAAACTGTGGGGAGAGTTTCTGGCATACTATCCATAGCACCATTCTCTGACCCTGTTCAATTATATGTACGTATTTGTATGGGGCAAACTCATCCTATGAAACTATAGATTTTGCAGTGATGGAAGTTCTATGTCTTGTGCAACATCCAGTCACTTATACTTTCAGAATATTTAATATGATTACAAAGCTTTAGAAATATGCTGCTAGTGTCCTTGCCAGTGGAATCTTAGTATATATAAAGTGGCAAAGATTTTCAAATTGACCTCCAATAAATGCTAGAGAGGGTGTTATGATAAAATAGATTGTCTTAAACACAGTATTTCAAAATTTGTTAACAGGAGATCAAAACATAACCACATGGGGATTAGCAATTGTGTTTGAAACAAATGAGCAGGTGGTTAAAGAGCCCATGTTAGCTTGACAAAGAATATTTTCTGAAGAATAATCAGTTGGCTAACAGAAGGCTCCAATACTGCATCTTCTATTAATAGTATGTAAAATTGTTACTGTGAACTCTGAAGGAGTCACAGACTCCAGCTTGACATTTAGGCCGAGAAGGTTATGGGATGACATTGCAATGGAAAAACATACTTATCTAATTAAGAGGACTATGCAAATTACTCACTGTCATAGGTAATCTTTCCTTGCAAGTATTCAGAACAGTATTAATATAGGGTACCATTATGCTATAGTCTTGTATCTGCTAATGTGGGAATAAACCTAATTGAAATCATTGGAATCATTGGATACTCTATCTACTTATGAGTAAATAGAGTATCACTCCCAACCTGATAAAAATTCAAGATTTACATTTTCATATTTTTATGTTGCTTTCATGCAAATCTATCTTACGTAGTGTGTGTGTGTGTGTGCATGTACATTTTAAGGCTTCCAGTAAGCTTTTCTGCATGAGGCACTAAATTTGTTATATCTATTCTTCATTTCATTACCAAGCTGATCTGCATTTTAGATTTTTCGACTGCAGAACCTCTAGAAGACAAGACTGGTGCTCCTGTCGAGGCTCTGGTCGAACTGTGGAACGGAGTGATGACCAGGGCTGTGGACACGATCGCTCCTAAGCGTCCTCTCCCACCGGGCAGAGTCCGCTCTTCCCCTTGGTATACACCTGAATTACGGGTGATGAAGCGAGCTGGGAGACGGCTAGAGCGTAGGTGGAGGAAATCACGGGATGAATCTGACCGAACACACTTGAGAGCCCACTGTCGGGCCTATGCTGTGGCGGTGAAGGCGGCGAAAAAGAAGTTTTTTTCCGCTTCCATTGCCTCCTCACAATGCCGTCCAGCGGAGCTTTTTCGAGTGGTGCAAGGCCTGGTTCGCCTGGGTCCTAAGGAAGATCCGATGCCACCCTCAAAGGCCCGCTGTGACGACTTTGCCAGGCATTTCAGGGAGAAAATCGCTCAGATTCGTCACGAGCTGGACTCCACTAATGAATCAGAGGTCTCTGAGGAGTCGCCAGTGCCACCGTCTGGTCCAAAATTACTGGAGGAATTTCAATTATTGCGGCCCAATGATGTGGACAAGGTGCTTGGAAGAGTACGTCCCACCACTTGCCTATTGGATCCTTGCCCGTCTTGGTTAATAAATAACTCCAAGCACGGGATTGGGACCTGGATTTTGGAAGTGGTTAACGCTTCTCTGAGGGAGGGTCGAGTGCCTGCCCCTTTAAAGGAGGCGGTAATACGACCGGTCCTGAAGAAAGCGTCACTGGATCCAGAGATGGCCACTAACTATAGACCTGTGGCCAACATCCCGTTTCTGGGCAAGGTGCTGGAGCGAGTGGTGGCGGGACAACTCCAAGCACTCTTGGAGGAAACTGATTATCTGGATCCTTTTCAGTCCGGCTTCAGACCCGGGTACAGTACTGAATCTGCCTTGGTCGCCCTGTACGACGACCTGTGCAGGGAGAAGGACAGGGGGAGTACATCCCTGTTGGTTCTTCTGGACCTCTCGGCGGCTTTCGATACCATCGACCATGGTATCCTTCTGGATAGACTTGCGGGATTGGGGGTTGGAGGCACTGCTTTGCAGTGGTTCCGCTCCTATCTCGACGGTCGATTCCAGAAGGTAGTGCTGGGGGACCATGTCTCTACGTCATGGCAGCTATGCCATGGGGTACCACAGGGCTCCATTCTATCCCCTCTGCTACTTAACATCTATATGAAACCGCTGGGAGAGGTCATCAGGAGGTGTGGGCTGCGGAATCATCAATACGCTGATGATACCCAGCTTTACCTCTCGTTCTCCACTAATCCAGGTGAGGCAGTGGCTGTGCTGAACCGGTGCTTGGCCGAGGTAATGGAATGGATGAGGGCCAATAAACTGAAACTCAACCCAGACAAGACGGAGGTCCTGTTGGTTGGCGGATCGGGTTTCAGAGAGGGTGGATTTGACCTGGTCCTGAATGGTGCAACACTCCCTCTTAGGGATAAGGTCCGCAGCTTAGGAGTACTCCTCGACCCGGAGCTTTCTTTGGAAGCTCAGGTGACAGCGGTAGCAAGGAACGCCTTCCTTCAGCTTCGGCTGATTAATCAGCTGCGCCCCTACCTGGAATACGACTGCCTGGCGACGGTGACACACGCGCTGGTGACTTCCCGCCTAGACTTCTGTAACGCGCTTTACGTGGGGCTTCCCCTGAAGACAGTCCGAACACTTCAATTGGTGCAAAATAGAGCTGCCAGGTTGCTGACGGGGACGGGGCGTTATGCTCACATGACTCCAGTCCTCCATCAGCTTCACTGGCTTCCCATTGAAGCCCGGGCCCAATTCAAGGTGTTGATTATGACCTACAAAGCCCTAAACGGCTTGGGTCCTGGCTACCTGAACGAGCGCTTACGTCCGTATATGCCCGACCGCCCTTTGAGATCTGCGGGAGAGTCCCTTCTCCGGGAACCCTCCATGAAAGAAATTAGGAGAGTAAGTACCCGGAGGAGGGCTTTCTCTGCGGTGGCGCCCAACCTATGGAATTCACTCCCCAAAGAGGTCCGCCTGGCACCGTCGTTACTGGTTTTTCGGCGCCAGGTAAAGACCTTTTTATTTCAACATCATTTCAATTGTTAAAACATATGATCAGGCATGGGCAACTTCTTCTTCCTTCTCTTTCTCCTCCTATATTTTTATTTTATACTGATAATTTTAATTTTGTATTTGTAAATCAATGTATTTTTTGTATTGTTATATTTAATGGTAATTTATTATGTACTATTGTATTTCAATGTATTTTATCATGTTGTAAGCCGCCCCGAGGTTTCGGCAAGGGGCGGCATAGAAATGTTAATAATAATAATAATAATAATAATAATAATAATAATAATACTCTATGCTATAACGGAATATCAAAATCACACAGCTATGAAAATACATTGTATTTCACTTTAAGAAATAATATTTCTTTTCCCGTTTAAAAGAAAAACAAAAACTCCATAGAACACACTTATACACAAAATCAGAACCCAAAACTGAAAACTGGAAAAGTGCTCCTAAAATGCACTCCTAACAGTGAAAGTGGAAGGTCTTCATGCTGTCTAAAGACACAAAATAACTTGGCAGCACCCCAGCATCCTGCTGAAACTGGAGGCTGGCAGGAATTCCCATAAAATTGCCCTTTAACCATTTCATTACAATAGTCACAAAAGGAATGCCACTATGGTATTCCTGATCACTCAGTATGGGTGTGAAAGTTGAGCAGTGACAAGAAGGAAATGGATGCATTTCAAACAGGTTGCTGAAGGAGAGCTTTGCCAATAATCAGGACTGACAGAAGGACAAACAAGTGGGTTCTAGATCAAATCAATCCAGAACCATCCCTGGAAGCAAAACTGAAAAAAACTGAGGCTGTCAGAATAGTGACACATCATAAAATACACTCATTTTAGGGAAACTTGAGGGCAGAGGACAAAAAGGAAGGCCAAATATGAGATGGGCTGAATTCATAAATGTAGCCACAGCCTTGAACTTGGAATTGCTGGATGGAACTATCAAGGACAGGCACTTTGGAAGACTTTAATTCATAGAGTCATCACAGATTGAAGACAACTTGACAGCATATAACTACATCAGTTATATATGAAAGTCCAAGTCTTCCAGCTCTATATTTGTTTTGCTTTGAAACTCTCTGGCTGCCTTTGAATAGTATGCTCACTAGCCAAGGAATCCCTTACAATATGATTTGCATGAGCATGCATGCACAAACACACACAAACACACTCACACACACACAGATAATTTAGCAAAAATGGAAAACTGTAAATAATACCCACTTCTCAGCAAAAGCCAATGTGATTATGGAATCATCTGTCTCCAGATATGCGTTGCTGTTATTCAAATGTACATTTTTACTCCAACTGAAATCAGGGGAAAACAACAACCACTAGCGGCTTTGCGGTGTCAAAGGAAGGACCATCGGGTTCCTACTTTTGTTCTCATCCCACTCAATATCAAAAGTAGGGAATGGGGCAGCAGACATGAGTGAGATGACTAGACCCTGGGACTTATTGAGAATAAGATTTCCTATTACTTTCTCTTTGAGATTTCTTTGTTTGCATTTGTTCTTTATGGGGAGTTTGCATCATTCTAAGAGGCTATTTTTTAAAAAGTTTAACTATAAGGCCATGCATTTCTTCTATAAATTGTACAGTCTGCTCATATAACGTTACCCACTTTACTTTCATCTTTCTTTTTACAACAAACCCCTAATGACAAATGCAGGCCATATAAGTGATACTGATATACCCACAATCTTAGCATGTGAATTAGTCATCATACAATCAGTTCAGGGGTCAGGCTTAGAGAAACAGTACGTGGTTGGCAAAGTGCTAGCCGGCTGAGGTGCTCTCCACTTCAAAGTCCCAGGGCTGGCTCCCTAGAATTCAGATCACAAGAAGAAACAGCTGGCATTGTCATTTGTGGCAGCCAAGCTCATTTTTCCCCCCTGCAGCCAGATAAGGTTTCAAGTCCTTTGTAAAACAACAATTTACTTTAGAATGACTTAAGCCTGTAAAACACAATAGAAAGCAGGAATCCACATGGTCTCCTGTGCTTAGCTATTATCATCCAAGTAGACATGACCTGTGACAACCCCCATGGAAGACAACTTCACCCTTTGCTCTTTCTCTCAAAATACTCAGGGTAACCCACTTGTCACTGACAGTCAAGGATTTAATTTCCACAGAAATTTTTACAAGCATTTCTCTAGTAGGGTTTTACTTCCTTGCATATTCTCAAGGCCCTGGGGATTATGACTGTAATGAACCATTACTCCTCATGGTAAGTGAAAAGCCTTTTCATCTTTGAGTTTTCAGGTTCTAGTTGAACATTACTACAAAATCCTTCCATGCAGTGCAATGCATGTTGCATGTTGGCCTAGAATTTTGTCTATATCTGGGATGGACAATGTAACCTTCAAGAAGTTGTTGAACTGTAACTCCCATCAGCCCTAGACAAAATGAGAGGTGATGGGAGTTGTAGTTCAACAACATCTGAATTGCTGGACTTCTCACAGGCTTTCATTATTGGCTTTTTTAAAAAGTCCATTGAAAAATTAGCAATAAAAGATGGTTGTTTCCAGCCCAAAGAAAGGCACTGAGATAGAATACTTTGGGAGTGATTCCTTTAAGAAAATAAAACATGCATGTCTCATACAAGACTTTAGAGTTTTTTTGACATAGTGCCCAAAAGCCTGAAATGATCAGGAAGTCCAATTATCTGCCATGAACTCACTAGGGAGCTTAAGATAAGCATTCTTCTGCCAGCCTCAGTGTCCCCATCTGCAATACAGCTATTATAGCTACTAACGATGATAAACTAAAATACAGATGATGATGATGATGATGATGATGATGATGATGATGATGATGATGATAGCAGACTTCTCCAACCTGGGACACTCCAGTGGTGTTGGACTACAATTTCCATTAGCTGGAGTAGAACCAGCATTAGGCAATGCTGCCTTCAGGGATTATCTATACTAATATAGAAAAACTGTAAAAATAAGATCTTATAAAGATTACAAATAGATAATAGATTACAAAGTGAATCACTTTGAATAGTTGAATGTGCTATACAAATGTTAAGTATCATTATTAATATTATCTGAATGGTGGTGATCCAGTTTGGGGGCATTGCTAAGCTTCTGGGTGGTTCTTCTAAAGGCATTTATTATGTACTCATCATTTCTTACTCATGATTGTTTATGAGTTCCCTAGAGGATGCTGTGTGTAACACTCAGATCTCAAGATGGCACCAAATGTAGATACAGCAGATTAACAGTCTCGCATAGAAAGCTCTCAATCTAAAAGTGGCTGCACATAGCCATTCCAAACATCCAGGTTATCTTTTTCAGAACTTCCCTGAACAAACAAGTCATAAAACCAATGCTGTTTGATAAACATGGACAACATTACATGTCACATAAGCATCATCTATTTAATCCTACAAGCTAGGCTCCAGCAGTATGTGGACCAAAAGCTACCAGAAGTATAGGCAAGGTTTTGAAGAGGCAGAGGAGCTAGAGATCAAATTGCTAGGGAGAAAGCTAGGGAGTTCCAGAAAAACATATACTTCTGCTTCATTAACTATCCTAAAGCCTTTTATTGTGTGGATCACAACAAATTGTGGCATGATTATCAAGAGAAGGGAGTACCAAACGATCTTATTTGTCTCTTGAGAAACCTGTATGTGGGTCAAGAAGCAACAGTGAGAACTGGACATGGAACCACCGATTGGTTCAAAATTGAGAAAGGCGTTCTGCAAGGCTGTATACTTTTGCCCTGCCTATTTAACTTATACACAGAGCACATCATGAGAAAGGCGGGGCTAGATGAATCACCAGTTGGAATTAAGATTGTGGGAGAAATATCAACAACCTCAGATATGCAGATGATACCACTCTAATGGCAGAAAGTGAAGAGGAACTAAAGAACTGCTTGATGCAGGTGAAAGAGGAGAGCGCAAAAGTTGGCTTGAAACTCAACATTAAGAAAACTAAGATCATGGCATCTGGTCCTCTCGCTTCCTAGCAAATAGATGGGGAAGAAATTGAGGTAGTGACAGATTTTATTTTCCTGGGCTCCAAGATCACTGCAGATGGGGACTGCAGCCAAGAAATTAAAAGATGCTTGCTCCTTGGGAGGAAAGCTATGGCAAATCTGGACAGCATACTAAAAAGCAGAGACATCACCCTGCCAACAAAAGTGTGTATAGTCAAGGCTATGGTTTTCCCAGTTGCAATGTATGGCTGTGAAAGCTGGACCATAGGGAAGGCTGAGCCCCGAAGGATTGAGGCCTTTGAATTGTGGTGCTGGAGGAGACTCCTGCAAGTCCCTTGGACTGCAAGGCGATCAAACCGGTCAGTCCTAGAGGAGATGAACCCTGACTGCTCTTTAGAAGGCCAGATCCTGAAGATGAAACTCAAATACTTTGGCCACCTAATGAGAAGGAAGGACTCCCTGGAGAAGAGCCTAATGCTGGGAACAATAGATGGCAAAAGAAGAAGGGGACGGCAGAGGATGAGGTGGCTGGATGGAGTCACTGAAGCAGTCGGTGTGAGCTTAAGTGGACTCCAGGGGATGGTGGAGGACAGGAAGGCCTGGAGGAATGTTGTCCATGGGTACATAATGGGTTGGACATGACTTCATAACTAGCAGCAACATACATACATATTAGAAAGGTAGTTTTAATGACAATATATTATAAAGGTAAACAACAAGTATACGTTATTCTAGTAAGAAAAAATAACCCAGTAAGAAAGCAAACAGATTTTCTTTTTCAACCACAGCCTTTCAACAAAAAGGTAAAAAAGGGGTACAACTCTCTAATTAGGGTGATTGCTTTTTCTCTAAGATAATACTTAGAGTTTATCAGTTTCTATCTCCCTCAATATTTTCCTTAAATATTTCATAACTTAGTGTGTTTTGCATGTTTTCCAGTTCTTAGAATACTTGAAGACACTAAATTTCAGTTAAGGCCTTACTTTTATTATATTGTAAAGGTCAAACCAGATATGAAACCCATCTTTGAGATCTGTGCTTGGAATTTCCTCCTCTTTTTCACAATTAAGTATGGTGTCCCCTGCTCTCAACTGGGTCCATGCTGCTGCTAGTATCATCATCATCATCGGAATCCCAGATAAGAATTCCAAGAAGTCTAGCTTGATCTTGAGCCAATGAAACCTTGAGCCAGCCTGGAGATCAACTTGGATGTTCTACTGAATCAAATATATAGTTGTTGTTAGATTTAAACTACCATTTACTAACTTTTGGGCAGAGCCACCACATGTGAAAAACTGTGTACATGAAAGATGGCTTTTCCATGTTATGTATTAACATTGCTGTTGCCGTTGTTAGTCGCAAAGTCATGTCTGACCCATCGCGCATATGTATGTATGTATGTATGTATGTATGTAAATATTTCAGTATTCCTCCAGGTATCTTAGGCACTTCAGCATCATCACAAAGGGTATAATTCTATAGTCATGGAAGGAAGATCCATTGACCTGAATGGGATCTGTAGACATGAATCGGATTGCAGTTTTAAGTTGCATAGCTTGTGAGACAGCCCAAGACCATCCAATAAGTTGCATAGCTACAAAGCTGACTGATGGCTTTTACCCTGAGTATTAACATCTAACTACAACTCTCTAGCCACTGAATTCGTTTTCAGTGGGGATCATCATCCCAAAAGAAAAGTAGCAACCACCACATCTGGAGCACATGTGTGAAACTGCCTTCAATCCGAACACATGCATAATTTCACTGAAAACAATGACATTGCTAATACTTGTGCACTGTTTAGTCTTGAACATATTTACTTTCAGATAAAGTTCCATTGATTTCAAAGCAATTCACTTCAAAAAAACAGAAGAAGAAGGAATGAATGCTTAGGCCTGAGATCCTTGCGCTTAAATCTTATTTTCCAAAATAGTGCTTAGATTTCCAAATATAATGTCTTCAAAATACCTTTCTAAGCAATTCAAGGGAAAACTACATGAAATGACTATAAAAAGTTGTTATAAAAAGTTAATGAATTTCAAAAGCAAAGCAGCTTTCAGAAGGCCTCTTCCAATTCCAAACAGAGAAAACAAATGGAAAGGCTAAAATAACCATTGTCCTGGTGTCCATTTCCCCCCACCAAATCCCATTCTATAATTGCTTTCCTTCCCCTTCCTGCCACATCCCAGAGGCATATTTGCAAGACAGGGATTCCAAATGTGCCTTTCAAGTAGGAAAATAGGCAACAGGCAAGTGTTTAAGGATCTACTACATCTGCACTCATAAAGACTCACTTTCCTGAATCTGCTTTTCATTTATTTGTTTCCAGAAGGTCACTGAGGATTTCCCATTTAAAATGCACTGAGTCTTTCAGTAAAGGGTCACCACATGTGAGAAGTGGATTTTTCCATGGTGAACTTGCTTGGAATGCTCCAGCATGTGCCAAGATCGCACCTTCCCATTCACATAATACAAATCTTTGTGGGTAACAAGCCATGATACATTTCCAGAGCATCTGACACCATTTCCATGGTGGATTATTTTCCAGCAACAAACCATCCTGACAACTCATGGCCTGTTCTATTGGTAGTTTGAGCCACAATGGGGTATTGTGTCATCTGAATCCAGGAAAACTATTTTCTGGTGGGTTCTTGCTGCTTGGCAAGAACAGCAAAATCTCTTGCCAGTATTTGTGAACTTGGTTTTGTATCACCACTAACAGATCCTCTACACATGTCCAAGGGGCACTTTGGAGCAACTGCCACTGACTTAACACCCTTAAAAAACAGAAGAAATTGTTCTGATAATGCCACTGTTGCTGCGGCTGCTGCTCTTGCTTCTTCTGTTAATGTTTCACAGGTATGGAAATCCACCATACTGACCACTGTCCTTAATCTTGCCTTCTCTATTTCAGTGGAGTGGTAAAATGCATTAGGTAACAGACTGATAAAGAGAGACTTTGTTGTTCTTATGTGCTGTCAGATTGTTCCTTATAAAAATTATATGAATGCCTTTCAAAATATCCATTCCTTGACAATATTGCTTAGCTCTTGTAAACTCAAGTGTGGCTACCTTTATGAAATCAGTACATCTCATAGTTTGCATTCTTCTTCTGGCTTCAGTGTTCCCTAGCATTACTGTCATCTCCAGTGAGTCTTGCCTTCTCAAGATGTAGTCAAAGTATGAAAGCCACAATTTGTCACTTTTGCCTCTAGGTCAGTTTCTGGGTTGATTTGACCTAAGACACACTTATTTGTCTTTCTGTTAGACCAGGGCATCTGCTAACTCATGCACAGTTGCCAGAGACCAAGTGCCCAGCTGTCAACTGAAAGGACCTGAACAGGATAAAAAGTGACAAGTGCACCAAAATATGGTGCGAACAATATCACCTATTAGCCAATGCCATCCTCTCAATTTTTAGTATTCTATCAGTTCTCAGGATTCACTCACCCTTTCAAAACTTCCTTTAACCTCTAGGTGCTCCAGAAAGGTGAGATCTTAATTCCCTTCCTTTTACAGAGGACTTGGAGCTTCAATTATTCTGAAAAACTACTCCAGCTCTTCCAGAAAGGGGTGATACTAGCTCACTAAACTTTTCACAACTCCTCCTTGGAGCCAATACTTCAGCTTATTTATGTTTGCAGAATACACAAGAGTGACTGGTAGCTGATGTAAGTATAAAGTATAAAAAAGACCATGGCATCTTAGTACCTACAACATCATTATATGTACCTGTGCATTTGCATACATATGTGCCCACTCAGGCAAATGATAAGATGACTAGGTGCATCTGTAAAAGGGCCTGACAATCCTTATGAAAAACATCACTGCGTTCAATGTTTTCACAACAATATGTCCCCCACTGCAGCTGACAGCTGTCAAATATGCCAGGAGGCTATAACTGAATCATAGAATAGTCGAGTTGGAAGGGGAGTATAAGGCCATAGAGTCCAATCCCACGCACAGTGCAAGACTCTCAGGTAAAGCATTCCTAACATATGGCTGTCCAGCTGCATTTTGAATGTCTCCAGTGTGGGAGGGCCTATGATCTCCA
>NW_025336234.1:0-6087 GCF_004798865.1 Varanus komodoensis
TTTCAATCAACCTGCCTCTAATGAATAGAAAAGGTAAGTCACTGGCCTGCTGGACCTGATACTGCTGAGAGCCATGGGCAGCCGGCAGCTCCGCTAGGGGTACAAACAAAGCTGGGGCAATTTCTTCTAGCTGGCTCCCTCCTCAGTAAGCCCCATCTGATGAACTCACAGGCAGCAATGTCAGCAGGGCAATGGGGGGCAACAGGCCCCAGAACATGCCCCCCTTCCTTGCCTCTGCACCCCTCTGCCTTCCCATCCCCATCAGGGGGAACGGCTGCCTTCCTGGGTTCCTGCCTGGAATGGGCACTTTGGCTGCAGGTGTCTTGTCTTGGGGGATGGAGTTGTAATAAAATGGGAAAGATACCACAGGAATCCCATCTTAGGTTCTGCAGGAATTGGCAGTTGGGCTTGGGCATTGGGCTGGGACCAGGCTGAGCATGTGGAAGCTCGAGAGGCAGGATGCAGCCTGAAAGTGACGGGAAATGATTTATGTTCCAGAATGGCAGGGTGATCGTTTCTGTTTTTGTTCTTTTTTTAAGGTTGGCAGACACATATTTCTGGAAGATCTTCTCGTTCCTGTTTGTGATCCAGGACATCAACCAGAATCCCATCCTCTTGCCCAACCTCACTCTGGGCTACAGCATCTATGACAACATTCACGATGTCAGACAGACGTCTGACGCAGCCATAGACCTGCTCTCGACCACTCAGGCCCACGTTCCCAACTACAAGTGTGGCAGGTTTGATCATCTGCTGGCCGTCCTTGAAGAATCTGACTCAGACAACTCCAGGCAGCTTTCCAACATGCTGGGCATCTTCAAAATCCCGCAGGTGGGAAGCTTGGAAAAAGCGATATTAGTTGCTATGTACAGAAAAGGAAAGATTCCCAAACGATTGGCAAGCATGATCTCTGTCCTTGGATAGCAGACCATCCTACACAGTCCCATGAGGAAAAAGGTTCAAGCTCCCCAGGCCCCACACCAGGCCCCTGTCTGGTACTGTTAGTGCTGAGGTTTAAGCAAAGGTCTCTTTTGTCCTTTTCGGACCATGAGAGATAGGGCAGCTCAGAAAGTGACTGTCTGGAAAAGACTCGTTGCAGCCGGTGCCCCACCAATTACCAAACATTGAGGAATCCTGCAGCAGAGCAGGCTGGGGCCAGGGGTCCTTCTGAGTCACTTCATTACCATGCTAATATGTTTCTCATCAAGGGGGAGTCTACCTCCACTCGAGTCCAGCTGCCCCAGCCAGCATGTGAATGGCTTCTATACATTTAGCTTTTTCCAAGTATTGGATTTAGAGATTACATCAGAAATATTACTCTTGCTATCTTAAACTGCACTTATCTCAAAACAAGGTGATATTGCTGATCATATGTAAAATGATATTTTATCTATCCTGACATCCTGGCAGAGGCTTCTATCTTCTATGCTTGAGCCTTACGTTTCAGTGCTCAGGAACAAAAATATTTTCTTTATTTGGACGAGATATACAGCAAATAATTCTACACTCCAGGGAAAAGCATCTCATGGCATCCAACATACTATTGTTCAAGTGTAGGAAAGACCCACACATCCATCAGTGTCTCTCTTACTTTCTCTCCCAGGTCACTTATGCGTTCACTGCTCAGGTCAGTGGAGAAAAAAGCCAGTCCCCTTCCTTGTACAGGATGCTCCCGGAAGAAGGCCTCCAGTACCCAGGGATCGTCAGGCTGCTGCTGCACTTCCGGTGGACGATGGTGGGGCTCTTCTCACAGGACAATGAGCAGGGAGACAAGTTCATGAGGACCCTGAAACTGGAGCTCCTCAGGAATGGCATTTGTGTGGTTTTTTCACGCAGCATCTCAGAAATGAAAGCAGGTTATGTACCAGCCGGGTGGCAGTCATGGAAAATTGTGGTAGAAATCAATGTCTTCATTTATTTTGAAGAGTTGGATTTCTTTTTCGATGGAATACAAATTGTTGAATTACTTATTCGAAAGTTCATGCAACCTGTTAATGGAAAAGTCTGGATCACCACAACTATGTGAGACTTTACTGTGGCTTTAGCTTCTGCAGAAGGTGCAAAAATATTGCAGCACTTGTATGCATATTTTTCCTTCCTTCCCCAAAAAAGTAAAAGGGCGAACTTTGATGGTTTTCTGAATTTGTATGCAAGTATGCATCCGTTTGTGAAGACAGCTTTCAAGTGTTCGTATTCAAACCATGCTCTGTCAGTGAAAGAGTGGCTGAGATGCAGAGAGGAGGAGGAATCGGAGGGCCTGCCCCAAGGGGACAAGGAGCGAACCCTCTCTCTGGACAGCTTCTTCTCTTCCAGCACCGTCCAGGCCATGGTCCGTGCCATGGATGCGGCTCTTTCCTCCAGATCCAGAAGGAAAAACAAGGAGCGTGGAGGCAGGCCAGAGGCAAACCGGATTCCTCCATGACAGGTGTTCTCTAAAATCACAATGATCTTAGCTGTTATACTTAAACTGTGAGAATGGAGCTGAGAGTTTCCCAATGAAGGGGCAGGTGGAACACTCTCTGTTCTGGTCCCTCTTTTGTTCCCCTCTCCTGGATTCCTAGGACTGAGTCCATCTGCTCCTGGCCAGTGGGGTTGCTTTGAGTCACACTGAGGCAGTCCATGTGCATACAAGTCTGTACAAGGACTGCACTGGTCATTGCTCAGATTTTTTGACCTGGGAATAATAGGGCTTGCTGCCTTGCCAGGTTGGGCATACAAGGCTATCCGTGTTTGACCTAGAATGCCAGCTGAACAGTCTGCCCTTCGTGGTGTGTGCATTCCTCACCCCAGGATACATGCAGGTTCCTTGCTCGGAGGGGCAGGGAATGGTGCCCCAGCTGGTCGGGGTGGCCTATGTCAGCAAGCACGCTCCCAGTGAGTGAGCTGACATGGAGAGCTAGTTGGAGGGTGGCAGTGCAGGTGGAGTGGAAAGGGAGATCGGGGCAGAGGATCAGGGACTACGCTGATCACCTTCAGGAAGGAGAGAAGAAAGGCCACAATCTCACAATCTGGAGGGAAAGGCAGAATCCAGAGCCAGGTAATATGGTCCTGGAAACTTTCCACATGGTAGTGGCCTGCAACCTCCATGTCATGGCTGGAGCTCTGCCAAAGGTTAGAGAGGCAGTCATGTGCAACAAGGGCAGGCTGGTGTCCCTCTTGGAGGCAACCTGAGAGCGCCGAAGCAGACAGTGGGCACCACAAGGCAAGGGGAATTCTCAGGTCGGGGAGCACAGTGGCAACGGGATGTGCAGTGCAGGAGACAGGGAAAATAACATATCATGGATGGTTTGATTGGGGAAGTTCAGGCAATGCTGATGGGCCAGCAGATCCCACGTGTTCCTTATAGTGCCACCATTGACAGACGTTAAATGCACAAGAGCTCAGAAGGAGGAACAGGAAGGCCTCCAGAGGAGGACAGCAAGGATGATGCGGGGCCTGAAACTCAGGCGCACGAGGAGAGACAGGGTCAACTGAGCGTGATCAGCCTAGAAATAAATGGACTGATGGGGAATCACAGCACTCTTCCTTCACTGGGTGGGTCATCACAGGGCAAGGCCACTACCTCTGATGGATCCTCCAGGATTGCATGATGGGAATTAAGGGTTCAAGTGACGAGAAGCTCTTCTCGACCCATTCCAAATCTCCTGTGGTGGGATTCCTGGGAAACTCCTCAGGAAGAAATCCTTTTGAGCAGAATAAAAAGCTCTCCCATGTCACCTTCTAAAGCTCTGGAGCAGAAACGTCCATTTGCTGCTCATGAGGATGCCTGAAATATTGCTTTCAGAGGAGCTGCCCTCCCTTTCCCTTCAGTGACAATGCTTCTAGCAGTGCCTCCTAGAGTCCGATGTACACGATGGGTATCCAGAAATGAAATCAGTGCTTTCAGCATAGTCAGAGTGACACCGAGCCACATTAAACTGGGACCAGCCCTCAACAAAACCTGGGTGATATGAGATCTGTCTTCTCAAATAATTCTTCTTTCTGTGTTCCTGCAGCTCCACCCTATCCTGAGAGACCCCCAGTTTCACAATCATTCGATTGATGGGGTGTATTTGGATGAGAACGGAGAGTTGGCAGCCAACCTGGACCTCGTGAATTGGCTGCGGTTTCCCAACTGGACTGCTGTAAATGTGAAAGTTGGCATTCTGGAAAGACAAGGCTTGTCTAGCCCCAAACTCACCATTCACCGAGATCCCATTGTGTGGCCCCGATGGAAAGATCAGGTGAAGAAAACCATCCCTGTCATTCCAATGTTTTCATTTCCCCTCCGTTTGCTAACATTCTGGCTCATCAGATGTTCAGTCATTTAAGACATTAATACAGAGCATGAGATGTAAAAGGGGACATTCCTTTGGAGGGATGTCCAGGCGCTCCAGCTTCACGGGCTGGCGTTCAGAAGTGGAACATGCTGAAATCCCGCACCTCCGCTCCAACTTTTCCAGCTCTGCCTCCCCATCCGCAGAATCAGCACCCACATCTCCTGCCCTGACGCTCCTTCCCTCTCGCTCAGCCCCTTCCCCAGGCCAGGTGCGTGGAGAGCTGCCGCCCCGCATTCTTCAAGGTGGCTCGGGAAGGAGAGCCCGTGTGCTGCTATGACTGCGCTCCGTGTGCGGAAGGGACCATCTGCACTTGGGAAGGTGGATGAGTGGAGAGGGAGAGGCAGTGCCCGGGAAGGTCCGACCCTGAGGTGGGCTTGCATTGCTCCTTGTCTTTTCCATCTCTCCATAAAACTCCTTCCCTTCTCGTCAGTGGAGCTGTTCAGCAAACCTTCCTCTCCCTCCATAGTGCCCCTCATGAAGTCCTGGCATGTGAGGCCAAACATATTGGGCATTCATTCCACTGCTCTTACACAGAAACCTAGTCCCCCGTTTTGCAGGTCCCCGAGGGAGACCTGGGTGGCTTGCAGAGAAGGAACATTCTTTGGCTTTAGGAGAATCTGTGGCCTGATCAGGAGAACAGACTGAGGATTTCTCCTCTTGTTTTCACTGTGAACAAGGAGGATGCCAGGAACGGTTGATGGGCCCATAGGATTATGTTAGGAATGGATCCTGTGTTCTTTCGGGGATGGGGCTGAGCCGGCTGTAGTAAGCGGAGCCAGCTGGACCCAGGGGCAGACTAGATGGCCCAGGACAACCCTTCTCACTCACTCTTTTTCAATGTTTCTACATGGAGGATGAACATATCCATGGGAAAGTTGTGAGGGAGGACTTGTGGGTCCTAGACTCAGCTGCGCATGGTGGGCTGCAGCATAGCATGACATGGATTGGGAATGGGGCGCTTTCCTGGAATTCTAAATACCTGGGGGGGGTTCGATTCACATTCCATGTCTTTCTAATGTTAAAAAAAAGGCATAACACATATTCGCATGAATGTGCTTTCATTTGTGCTGAACCTGGAATTCCATATCCTAAGTATTCCTGCATATCTTTTTTCATTTACCTTCAATCCAGCCAATTTCCTTCAAGAAACTCCAGGTGGTTTCTCTAATTCTCCTCCATCATTCAGGGCTGTCCTCACGAGAACCCTGTCAGGTAGTCTGGGCTGGGAGCCTCAGCGTGTCTCACAGGCACCCATTGATCTAATATTGAAATAATATTCTTTATTTATTTTATATTATTAATTTTAATTTTACATTGTTATTTTTTATTGTATTTCATTGTATTGTGTTGTAAGCCACCCCGAGCCTTCGGCAAGGGGCGGCATAGAAATGTTCTAATCATCATCATCATCATCATCATCATCATCATCATCATCTGCGGCTGATTCCAAATGAGCATCAGGACCACCTTTCCAAACTAGCTTTGCTCCCAGTCAGGAAAGGGCTGCCAGTTGTGGAATTTCAGATTAGGAGGAGCTGATGCAGCCACTCAGTGGGGAGGGGCATAGAGGACAAATCAGGTTGCTGCTAGTGCCCACATGCAAGTGTCCAATTTTGGTCCTTCTCCAGCCACCCCTCCCCTGGGGGAGTGAAAGGGGTGGTTGAGCAACCGATGGGACTCCATTCCTCAGTCTGCCACAATGGTCCCTCTGCTCAACTCATGGAGGGGTGACTGTCTCCACTGAACAGAGCAGAAAAGGAAGGGCTGT
>NW_025336234.1:6187-13470 GCF_004798865.1 Varanus komodoensis
GATTTGCTTTCTTCATCAAGAGCTCAAATGTTCTGCTTTTCTGAACCTACCAGCAATCCATTTTGGGCATATGGAAAGTATCAGATTGAACCAAATGGGAAAAAAGTCATCCATTTCACTTTTTTGGTAGTTGGGAAAAATAAAAGCTCCATTTCATACCTGTGGAAGCAGCACACCAGAAATCTTCCCTTTTAAAGCCCCTTAGCTAAGCTTTGCTTTTGTCTTTTCCGTTTCTATAGATACTTTCAGTTTCCAGTGTTTGATGTTTTCTTTCTATATTCTAAAATGTGAGCAGGGAAATGATGTTTACCCAGAACTTGAAAAAGAACCTGCAAAGCAGCTTGGAAATCCTACACCTCCATTTCCAGGGTGGGGATCTTGGGGGTTGCAGGGTTCCTTGCAGAAAATCTGTCCAGAATTGTGGATCTTTTCCCTTTGATACTTGCACTGGGATGGCTCCCTTAGATGTTCTCACAAACCGGCTTTGCAGCAAGTGCGCAGCAGCAGATGAATCCTCCAGACCTGCTGAGAGGGCCCCATATTGCTCCTGAGAGCTGGAAGAGAAAGATGCTTGGATGGGAATGTCTTGCTCCACATGGGGAAGGGTTGAGGAAGTCCGTTCCCAGCCGTGAGAGCTCCGGCTTCACTCAGAGTCAGCAGAGAAACTCTCCTGAAGGTGGAGGTGGCTCTGTTTGGAACAGAAGCCCAGCCAGACTCCCGCTTTATGAGTAACCTTGGTCTTGCTTCCAGCTTGGACTCCTTCTTGGAAAGCGGCCACATGGCTTGGGACAACTGCTTCAGCCCCTACCCGGCAATTCCTGGGCCAGGTGGGAAGCAACTGGCCCATTGAACTCAGTGCACCATTTCCATGTTCCCCTAATATTTTGCAGGCCAGGGATCCATGTCCTTGGGGGTCCCCCTGCCCCTCACAGGGCACACTTGAAGGAGTGGAGCAGCCCACAATTGACCACATTGAGAGAAAATGGAATATACAGAGCGAGCAGAAAGTGGAGGAATTTGGGGCTCAGCAGTTTGTGTTTATACTGCATCCATTCCCTGCCTGTTCTTTTCTGGCAAACACCCAACACAGCTTCCAAGTTTGTCAACCTCTCCTTCTAACCTCTGAGGGATGTGCGCTCCGAGGGAGTGATTGAACAAGCATCTGCCGGGACCTGTGAGGATGGGGGAGATGGAACTTGCTCGTCCAGGCCTCCTGCTGGACACTTGCCCCACCAATTCCCCCATGCCTCTCAGAAGACACTCCGGTCTCCCACAGGACTTCCCTGCTACAGTTCGACTCTTCATCTTGGGTGAGGGGGGTTCATCCATTATTTTCTCCCTGCAAGCGATAGGTTCCAACTGAAGTGCAAAACGAAAGGGGAGCATTTCCTACTTTGCCGGGATGAAGATGCTTGAGTTCTCTGCTTGTTGAGCATTACATAAAGCAGGCCTGGATTCTCTCTTCCATGACCACCTGGGAAGCATCCCAGGTTGATCTTCCCTATTCCCTCAATCCGGGACTAGTGTCGGGACTCAGCACATCAGACACCCAAGCTGGGGGGAAGCAGCCGTCTATTCATGGATAAAAATAGAGGTGGAGGGCTTGTGAGCATCCAGGCTGAGAGGATAAACGAGGGTCCAAGACAGGATGTGAAGGAAAGGGTGCTTGGACGCAGCCACAGCTCAGGGCCTGTGGCCAGCCAGGAACATACGGCCTGCAGGGTTGGTTGGCCCCTCTGGAAGGAAGCAGGAGACCCATTATCCCAGCCTCAGCTCTCCATACAGATCTTCGAGCTCCTAGGGCTTTTCCTGCAATGCGCCAAATGGAAAAGTTCCTCCTGAATCTCCAGGGACACACGTATGCCCTCTTCGTGGCCATGAGAAAACAGAGCGACACAAAACAAAGATCTCATCACTAAAAAACAAAAGATTCAGCAGGTCTTCAAATCATCCCCATAGTTATGAACACGGTCCTTTTCGTCGGAAGAGAAAAATATTCCAGGAATGCAGAGAGTTCTTTTTAAACCTTTATTGCAATGAAGGGAGCAGAAGAGAATAGTTTCCTTCCCAATTCTTCCGTTCCCCTGAGCACATGTTCACACCCCGCTTTGAACCCTGCTCCCGGCCGCTTGTTCCCTCCTCCGTTCCCCGAATTGGCTAATGGGCACCGGGAGTTACTCTCTTTCTGCCCTGCTGCTCCGCGCTGCCCCAGCACCGGCCCTTCTTCCCCATCCAGCCCTGCCCCTGGTGTGCTACAAAAGGCTCATTTTGTTCTGCCTAGCTTGTCAATAAACAATCAGGAAGCATTTGGCGCACCTGCCTTCATGCCTGTTTCCCCAGACCCTGTCCTTTCTGAGTTTGGCCCCTCTCCTCCTTTGGGCTACGTTATTTTGTTACCCTTTTATTTCTCTCTATTCCCTTTTTTCAAATCATCCTTTCAGACCTATCTACTCCTCCCTTTTCTTTCCTTCTATCCCAGATTTGAAACAATTCCTAATAGTTAAATCTTGATATCATCATCCTAATCATTTCCTCCTTGTCTGTACGGTTTCTCCCAAATGCATCCATTTGTAACATGGGGTGCAGACCAACATACAATGTAGGCAAATGCAGATTATTCTTATCACCATTATCCTCAGTATGAAAACACGTCTTCCAACCACCTCAAGTTGGGGAGCCATTATGTCAGCCATTCTGTTCCTGATTCCTGCCTTATTTTGATCCCTGGCATTACCTGTTGGATGGCTCTTAGGTCTTCATTGACGCCTGTTGTGTTTAAATCCATCTTGCAGAGGTGCCCAATCACCCACAGGCCCCTCCTTTTGTACCAAAACATAATTCAGAGCCACCCTATTTTGTGGTGTTTATACCTCCCTTTGCTGCCTCTCTCCAGCCCTTTTCCTAGTGCGCACATAGCAGCATTTCCAAGGGCCGCTATTGCACAGGCCGTTTGCTCCTGAAGAGGTGCTACGTATGCATGAGTGGATACTGAAAAAGAGGCATTTCCAATCCCATTCACCCCTCCTTTGGTTGGGATTGTTCGTTCCTCTTCCACGCAGCATTCTTGAGTGATCTGTATGTCTCTGGCATGCCTCTGTGAATAATGAGTGACCCTAGTAGGGCACATCTCCAAATTTTAGTATTCCTACTGCCACTCCTGCACCTTCCTTGTGATACCTGGAGACTCTCCCCACACCCCAATTTTCAAGAAAAAATATCCAGAAAGGGCTGCACACCCATCCTCACATACACAGGTGCCAACCCAGTGTAGCAGGACTCCTTTCCAGTGTCCACTGGGCCTCCTCTTGTGATCTGAGGTATATCTCGCTTCCACCCAGTCATGTTTACCAAGAAAGGACTCCATTCTCCCCAAACTGGAGCCCTGAGCACACCCTCATCCACCTTTATGGTCCACCTGGAACAGTCCCTGGTGCATCCCCATTTTGCACATTTAGCTTCCTTCTTCAGAATGCTCCCCTCTCACCATGGATCCTCTAACCTTTGAAAAGAGGTTCTCTATCCAAGCCCCTTTCGACTGCCTGGAGCAGTCCTCATCTCCCGGTTCATCCCCAATTTCCTGCTCACTCACATTCAAAATGCCCCTCAATGATCTGACGGGGCCTTTGATGTCCAAAATGAATTCCCCCTCATCTTTCTTTGCCAACAAGCCTCAGTGGGCATCCTGGAGGTCTTGCTGCACGTCTCTCCACCCTGGATCAGACGCTTGCACTTGCTCTATCCCTGCTTCCACTGTAGTCCAGCTGTGAAATTGCCACTGATGCACAGGGGTCACTGTTTGCCTTGGCATGCAAATGAGGGCAATTGCAGTGCTGTCTATCCGGCAGCTTTACCTGCCCTTCCCGATCAGCAAAACAATGGCCCCAGCCACCCCTGTACAAGCCACCGATTCCCATCCTCTTGAACCAACAGCCAATACCAACACAGATGTGACCTCAGCACAGCAGTGCATATGAGCCACCCCCTCTGCCAGGATTTTCATATTTTCCAACAGTTCTCCCTTTTTGTGAGCATCCAAACTAATCAGCCAGTTCAGATAACTGCTGGTTCTTCCTCTTCCTCAGGAAGCAGCTTCTATCCGTGCAGCTCAGGTGGGGAGTGTCTTTCCCCCTCCTTTGGCTGCAGGGAACTCAGTGCCAGCCAGGTCTCTCCTTCAACCTGCTCCCCTGCACTTTTGCACCGCAATTGCCCAATGTATTTTGAGGCCTGGTTCCTTTGCTCCCTAGGCCCCTGCTTTTGACCCATTGGCCTAAAGATATCATCCTCATTGGGGCTGAGACCCCCACGATGAGGAATACCCTGTCAAAGGCCACCATCCCTTTCGGTCAAGAGCCTTGGGCTAGCCTGCTTCGCAAGGTGGGAGCGTGTGAGATGAGGCAATGGCCCAATGTCCAGTTCAGTTTTCTGCTTTTCTACAAAACACCCTCCATCGCTTTCTTTCCTTAGTCTCCTTGGGGTTTCTGGAAAGAACCCACCTCCCACTGCGCACCCTGCACACGCACACACCCAACCAAACCGCCCCAGTTGCACCCATTACCCCTCTTCCTGCCCTCGGTGTTGTGGCACAGCCTACATGGTGTACCCGGAGGGGGGCCTTCCCTGCCGTGGCGCCCCACCTATGCCATGCGCTCCCAGGGAGGTCCGCCTGGCTCCGTTGTGATTTGCTTTTCTGCGCCAGGCCAAGACTATTTATTGAAATGATTTTTAACTGTTAATTATTGTTGTGATTTATTTATTATACACCTGCCGAGATGTATCCGGATTTTTAAACTTTACTCAATATTTGTTTATTTGCTTTGTAAGCTGCTCTGAGGCTTTTTGCAAAGGGGGCAGCATACAAATGCTTTCGACAAATAAATAAATTCAGGACATATTCCCCTCCTGCTTCCACACAAAACTCCTGGTAGTCAACACAAACAGTTAATGCATTCCCTCAACTCCACTTCTAGGTTTCCTTCCCTTAAACATATTCCCCCCGGCCTCCCCATTGAGAGTGCGCAAGGATCCTTTGTTTCAACCCAATCCCTTCCCATGCAGAATTTTCCTGAGACAATCCAGGCTTTGACCACTCAAAGAACCTCTCACCTCAGTTGCAATACCTTACTGTACCCTCCCTTCAAGAGTCAAACACCCCAACATTTTCTTGTAGAGTTTTCTTGACACTCCAGATCCCATCCAGGAAACCAATGCAAGCCTGTCCCCAACTCATGGCTGGAAGCAGCACTGCCCCAACTTCCCAAAGCACTTTGAACTCTGCACATGGTCAGAGGCTCCTGTGTGTGCACGCCCTCCGCAGCACTCACAAAATGGTGGTCCCTTCTTCCCGAGCATTTCCTCTTCTTGTCTGTGTGGGGATGGCCGAGCCCACAGAGTCAGGAAGTCCATAACTTCCAGCACATGTTTCCCTGAATGCAGTTGGCCAGGCCAAACCCAGAAAAAGCTGCAGCCGCATTCCCTAAATGATGGAGTGCTCTCAGCAAGGGAGGCACACCGACCCTCATCTCCTTTTTGCTTCTTCCTTCTTTTCTTTACCCAAATGAAGAGTGCTCCACAGCGCCCGGCAAAAGCAGGCGGTTGGACTCCAGGGCCTCCGGGGCCCCTCCCAGCTCCTCCAGTTTATGCTTTCATGGAAAACTTGAGCAGTTTCATTTCTTACACCTTTTTCCCTTTTGTACCAAAACACTCAACCACCATCCATCCAAATCTCTCAAACAGCCACTCACACTCCCAGCTCCATGCCCCCCCTTCAAGCCAGGAATTCCTGCAACATGCAGCACCTCACAGACTCGCATCCCCACTGGCCCCTAGCACAATCTGCCTTTTCTGCCCCACATACCAAACACCTGCAGTTCCAACAGGCAGAGAGACCAGATCAGCCCAGGGAAAACCACGAGGGAAGTGGCCAGGCCTGAGCCCACGGGGCCTGCCACCCCCCCTTCACTGTCCCCAGGGGCTGTCTTCACTCGTTAAACTGCAGCCTGCCACTGTTCAGGCTGCTTGCTAAACACAACCATCCCATCTCCACTATTTTTCTGAAAACCTCCTCAACACGTAAAAGAAAACCCTTCCCTTCTGTGTCTCTGCTTTAGTTTTCCCTCCTTTTTTTCCATTTCTTTCCCTGGGAATCCCTTCAGGATAAGCAGGATTCCCCCCTCCCTTTTCCTTCCTTGCCACAATCCATCTGCTCACTTGCCTCTTTCTACTTGCAACATCTACAAAATCCCAGTCCAAACCATGAAAGTGCAAACCCTTCCACTAGTGCAAAACCACAGCACACAGCGCTGTCCCTCTGCACTTGTTTCCTCCTGAACAAATCCCCTTCCGTCTTTCCTGCCATGCCTTCCTTCACAAACTGATGCTCCAGCAATATCTGAAGGACTGGATTTCCTGATTCCATTTGCCCCTCCAGCCCCTCAGATGCAGTTTTCACCTTCTTGGCCCAAAATTGCACTTCCTAATTCTAGTTCCTTCTCCAAAAACAACCTGCTAACCTCACCTCAACTGCACCTCCAGAGAGTTTGAGTTCTTCCCTGAAATCACCCACTTTTGGCCCAATTTGCAAGAACTCCCTATTAACCATGACTAACAACAGCAACAACAACAATTATCCCCCCACCCCCATTTATTTAGGCGGGATTCCTATCAAACACACATACAAATACACAATAGGTTTCCATTTTCTCTTTCCAGCCACCCCAACCCAAAAGCTATCCCAGAACCTCATAATTGTCCCCAGGAAATTGTAAGGAAGGCATTTTTCCTTGGTCCCTTAACCCCTATAGAAACAGAACGGGTCAGGAAGGGCCTCCTGGGCCATCCATTCTGACCTCCCCCCCAAATATTTTACCTCCCATTCCCTTTCCCGCGGGTGAGAAAGAAAGATTTGTTTCCTAAATATAGATGCATCATATCAGGTTTACCCTACCTGAGAAAACCCCCATTTGAAGCCCTCCTGAGGTTCTAGAAGTCTCTGCTGCCGGATGTTCAATCAGACTCGGATCACCAATCGCACTCGTTTCAGAGTGAGAGTCACATGCAGAAATGCCATAACCTCCGCTGGGCACCCTCCTACAGAGACTCACCAAACTGAGAAGATGAGGGAATTGGGAGATATCCTGGATGAGCCTCCATTTTGTTATAATCACTCTTTACTTTCCGTCGGAACAGAAAAATATTCCATGTATGAAGAGAGTTCTTTTTAAAACTCTATTGCAATGAAGGGAACAGAAGGGAATGGTTTCCTACCCAATTCTTCCGTTCCCCTG
>NW_025336234.1:13535-33049 GCF_004798865.1 Varanus komodoensis
TTGGCTAATGGGGACCTGAGAGTTGCACCCTTTCCGCCTGCCTGCTCTGCACTGCCCCAGCACCGGCCCTTCTTCCCCATCCAGCCCTGCCCCTGGTGCGCTGCAAGAGGCTCACCTTCTTCTGCCTGGCCTGTCAATAAACAATCAGGAAGCATTGGCCCTCCTGCCTAGCACCTGTTTCCCCACACCTTGTGCTCTCTGATTTTGGCCCCTCCTTTGGGCTAAATAATTTTCTTTGATACCTTTTTAAATCTCTTTACTCCCTTGTTTCCAATCATCCTTTCACGTCTATCACCCCTCAGCCTTCCCTTCCCCAAGCTGAACGCACCCAGTTCCTGCAGCCTCTCCTCACAGGGCCATGTTTCCCAGCATCAGGCTCCTCTCCAGGGAGTCCCTCCTTTTCCTTACGTGGCCAAAGTGTTTGAGTCTCATCCTCAGTATACGTCCTTCCAAAGGGAAAAATTGACAGGGAAAGAGGAAGGGGACGCAGAGGAGGAGGTGGCAGACGGAGGCACAGACGCAGTCGGGGTGAGATTAAAGGGGCTCCCAGGGATGGTGGAGGAGAGGCAGGCCTGGAGAAATGTTGTCCATGGAGTCGCAATGGGCTGGAGGTGACTTTGCAAATAAAATAACGCATACGGACAAAATGCCCCAACTCAGTGTGAATGTACCCACAACCAAACTAGCACACAATTCGACCGAAAAGCTGATGCTCGGGCCTTTGGAAGAAATGAATGCCGGTGCTCACTGAGAAGCTCCAGGGGAGGGGGCTTCCCCCATTGTCTTTCTGGCTGCCACATCGTGGCACTGAGACAGGGGTCCTCCAGCTGCAAACATCAGCCTCCTGCAAGGCAGTGGGACCCCCTCCCCCTTTGGCACCATGAATCAAGCTTGCGGTTTGCTTTTGTCTGCCTGCCACATCCCATGACATGCCTGCCTCTGGTCTGGGAAGGAGGCCTGGGCAAAACCAGGCCACTTTAACTTTAGCAGTTTTTAAAAGTTGGGGTAAACTGCACCCTTCAAACAGGGAACCATCATGGAATATATGGCAAAAATAGGGTATTCACAAGAAATATGACTGAATATATAAAAATCTGGAGAATAATCCTTGATGCTGTGTGAAAATTGAAAATGGTGTCACTGATTTTCACAAATGATCCTGTCAGACAGGGTGGCATGTGACCCCCATTTCCACTTTTTGATCATTCTGGATTGTTCATTAGAGACCAAACAACAAAGAACTCCAAGATCAGCCTCCCAGGGAAGAATAAGGCCCTGTGACTGGCCTGGTTTTGCTGGTGGCTTTGGCCTACGTGGAAATGCTGTGGCGCAGCAGGGAGACGTGACGCGGCCCTTGCAGCAGAAAGTGGGCTACAGAACGAGCAAGGACGAGGCCACGGAGATGCAGGCTGGCCGTGTTCCAGGGAGCAGCCCAGTCGCAGCAGGGGGCCAAGTCCGAGAATCTGTGCGGCAGTCTTGTTCCCTGGGCGGTTTATGGACGCAGATGTGGGGCAGGAGCAGATGGGAAAGGCGGGATGGGCAAAGTGACTGTTGTATCCTGACATGTGTGCTTTTTTGCGGCTTGTCCCCCGTGGACATTGCAAGGACCTGCAGATCATTGAGTGCCATTGCTGTGCTGATTTCAAGGGAGACCTGGAAGCTTGCAAGAAAATTACCCAGAAGGGAATCTTCTCTTGGCAACGTTGCCTTAGAGAGACATTGCACATTGCATGTTGGGCGACTATTGCAAATGAGGACGTATTGAGAAGACGAGGTGCCAGAAGACTCTCTGCTGGTTGACAGAATCGTTGGTGTCCGCACACGGCATTGCTTTTAGGAGGTTTCCCTACCTTAAAAAAAATCCCCCAGCCCCTCACTGGGAGTACTGAAAGGGGACTTTGTTTTGAATCAATCCTCCCTCCATCCGGATCTTCTCCATGAGGCAACACAAGCTCTGAACTCTCAGAGGTTCTCCCTCCGTGTCCAGCAACTGCCGTGCCTCCTTTGCACAAACCCTGCTTGTTTCAGGCACACCAAGTTTCCTTTCAAGTGCCAACCTTAGCCCACCACCACCAGTGGCAGGAAGCAGAGCGGATCTGACTCCCAGGGATGCTTTGTGCTTTGCACATGCTCAGGGGCTCATTGTGCACACTACCACACTCACAAGGCGCTAATAGCTTCCCCCTTTTTCGTAGCTCTCTGGACTGGCCATGACCGCAGAGCCAAGCGTTTCTGCCAAGTGTCGCCCTGGCATTCCCCAAGTCAGGGAAGGGCTGCAGGCATTGCCTCGCATCCCCAGCGGCTCTTAGCGGAGAAAGCAAACCCTTTTCGTCTCATTTTTGTTTCCTTTCCAAAGGTTCAGTGGCTGCATCCCTCTCGCCATTTCTTTCACTCTCACCTCCTCGTGCACCAACTCTTAACCCAGACCGGTCAAGCCTATCAGAGCTTCTCTCCCACCAAGCTCCATCCCAGGGGGCAGCCCTGGCCAACCCTCCACCTCACTCACTCTCCCTCCCACAGGGCTCTCCCAGCACAAACTACAAACTTCCAGGACGTATACAGAGTCTTTTCTAGATTTCAAGTCCTGCACAGGAGTGGAGTCGATGATGAGGGAAGAAGAGGGACATTTCAGCAGATAATGTTTTCCTGAGGACATGAGAAACTGCCCAGCGGAGTGGCCGTAATGGACCACTAAGGGTGGGTGATTCAAGAGGGTTGACATGGCAATAAGGGAGGCCCAGGAAACATGACGGGTCCTGAACGGGGGCTTGATTTCCCCAGCCCAATGTCCTGCCTGCCTGGCCAGGTGCACCTCCCACAGATGTCCCTACAGTGCACAGGCAGGCGCCAGACTTCACACCGCCTCCGGGACAATCTCACAGTTTCTCTTGGGTGACAGTTTTTACGGTGTTGGCAAAATGGCGATGATCTGATGTCTAACTGAATCCTGTGTCTTGTAGTGCTGGGATCATTGTTTTGTGTTGCTCCGTTTTCTTATTGAATCGCAGGGAGCATCCCTGTGTCCCTGGAGAATAATGAAGCACCGCTCTGTGTCGCGTATTGCAGGATGCCCCCTGGGATCTGGAAGCTCTGTCCGAAGAGATGAGGCTGTGATGGGGGTCTCCTGCTTCCTGCCGGGGGGGCCAAGAAGCCCTGGGTGCTGCGTGTTCCTGGCTGACCACATTCCCTGAGCTGTGGCTTCTGCCAAACTGCCCTTTCTTTCCTTCCGCTCTTTGGCCCTCATTTCTCCACTCAGCCTGAGTAGTCAGGCACCCCCAGCTGTATTTTATCCCTTTAATACACTGCTGTGTTCCCCCAGCTTGGTTGTGTGCTGTGCTGAATCCAGAGGCTGGTCCTGGATTGAGGGAACAGGGAAGCTCCACCTGGGATGCTTCCCAGGTGGTTGTTGAACAGTGATTTCCAGCCTGTTTTGCGTAATGCTCAACAAGCAGAGAATGAAAGCAGCTTCATGCCAGTAAAGTTGAGAATGCTTTCCTTCTGTTTTGCACTTCAGTGGGAACCTATTACTTGCAGCGAGAAAATAATGGATGAAAGAAAATCCCCATGAAGCTGGGGATCCACACAGCTTCTGGAAGATGCTTGGCCCATCTCTCCCTCTGAGCTCACCTTCCCATCAGAGTAAAAGGAGATGAGGAAAAACTTGTAAGCTGCTTTGGGTGTTTGCAAGAGGAGAAAAGGCAGAGAGTAAGAGTGCCATAAAAACAAAATCCAGAGCCCCAAATTCCTCCCCTTTCTGCTCCCTCTGCAGGCTCCATGTTCTCCCCCTGGTGTCAATTATGGTTTGCTGCACGCCTTCAAGTGTGCGCTGTGAGGGGCAGGGGGACACCCAAGTCCATGGACTCGTGGCCTCCAAATATGAGGGGATCATGGAAATGGTGCCCTGAGTTCAGTGGGCTTCCCACATGGCCCAGGAATCACTGGGCAGGGGCTGAAGCAGCCATCTGCAGCTGTGCCGGTATTTTCCCAAACAGAGTCCATGCTGGAAGCAAGGCCCATGTGGCTCATACAGGAGGAATCCGGCCGGACTTCTGCTCCATGCAAGTGACCCCCACCCTCAGGCAGTGTCCCGGCTGACTCAGAGTGAAGACGGGCTCCCAGGGCTGGGAACGAACTTCTTCAATCCTTCCTCAAGTGGGACAAGAGATTCCCTGCTCTGCATCTTTCCCTTCCTGCTCTCAGGAGCAGTCTTGGGGCCTCCCCACAGCTCTGGCAGGATGCCTCTGCCATTGTGCTCTTGCAATAATGACTCTGTGTGAGCACATGCAGGGGAAACAGCCCAGTGCAGGCTTCCAAGGGAAGGGATCCGCAGGGCCAGACAGATCTTCTCCAAGGAACCCTCCCACCCCCAAGATCCCCACCCTGGAAAAGGAGATGGAGGGATTTCCAAGCTGCATTGCCAGTTCCCTGTCAAGGTCCGGGCAAACATCATTTGTCTGTTCACACTTCAAAATAGAGAATGAAAATGTCAAACACTGAAAAATGGAACTAATTGTAGAAAGTAAAAAAGACAAAACACAAAGCTTTTCTAAAGAGGTTAACAAGGGAAGATTTCTTCTGTGATTCTTTCCAAGGTATGAAATGGAGCTTTAATTTTTCCCAAACAACGAAAAGTGCAAAGGATGATTTTTTTTAATTGTTTCAATTTGATGCTGTCCATATACTCAGAATCGATCACTGGCTTGTTCAGAAAAGTTGGAATTTTGCGCTCCTGTTGAACAAAACAAACAGATTTTATGCTTTGCTTTTCATCATGAGATCCTCCTTGGTATTCAGGTCAGGCCTCCATAGAATGATGTAGCACTTGGGCAGGAAGATGCAGCCCAGCAGCCCAGCGCTGGAGGCCAAGATGGAGAACACCTGGACGGCCACCATGTACTTGCCCCTGGTGCTCAGGTAGGTGGGCACGAAGGACACCCAGACGCTGCAGAAGACCATCATGCTGAAGGTGATCAGCTTGGCCTCATTGAATGCCCCGGGCAGCTTCCTGGCCAGGAAGGCCACCGTGAAGCAGATGGCAGCCAGGAAGCCCATGTAGCCGAGGGCAGCGTAGAACATGGCCACAGAGCCTTCGTTGCACTGCAGGACGATCTGCCCAGCCTGGGAGTGCATGTCAGAGTCAGGGAATGGGGGAGCAGTCCCCAGCCAGATGGTGGAGAGGACCAGTTGGACACTGGAGCAGCAGATGACAATGGAGTTGGCCAAAGTCCTCCCCAGCCAGTTCCTTGCCCTGTTGCCTGGTTTGGTGGCCAGGAAGGCCAGCACCACAGTGACGGTTTTGGCCAGGAGGGAAGAGATGGCCACTGAGAAGTTGATGCTGAAGGCTGCTTGGCGCAGGAGGCAGATGATGCTTCCTGGCCGGCCAATGAAGAGGAAAGAGCACAAGAAGGAAACCAGGAGGGAGACAAGCAGAACGTAGGAGAGGTCTCGGTTGTTGGCCTTGACTACTGGAGTCTCTTGGAATTTTCTGAAGATCCCCAATATGACTCCTGTGGTGATGGAGAAGAGTAGGGCCATGCCAGTGAGGAAGGACCCCAAATATTCTTCATAGGAGAGGAAGGTGATGACCTTGGGAATGCACTGATCCCGGGCCTCATTTGGATGCTTATCTGCTGGACACCTCAGGCAATGCTCAGCGTCTGTCGAAAGCAAGAGAAACAGCATGTTGACTTCTGTTTCTGGCCTCGCTCTTCATTTTTGTTCAGTACTGTTGTTTTTCTTATTACTAGTTTTGCCAATTGCATCACTCCAAGATTTCTCAAAACTAATTGGCCAGGGGAAGGCCCCAAAAGTAGTTGGCCAGAGGGAGACCACATAGGAAAAAGACCAGTTATACTGACCCAGAAGGGAGAGCAGATGAGACGAAAATGAACTTTGTGTAACCCAAAGATAACTCTCTAACCTCATCTCGAACACAGTAAGCAAAGAGACAGTGGAAACTATTATTAGCTGGCATGAAAGTTGCAAATGTCCAAGGAGTAAGAACATGGCAATCCTGTGTGAATCTCAAGCAGATAGGAAATAGGCTTGGGAAATGTCTGGTCCTTGACAGATGAAAGGACTCTTTCTCCAGGACAGGAGGGTGTGCATGCATTGATGTATCGATGTATTAGATGTGCATCAGGTGATCTAATTGGTTTCCTAGGGTATAAAATGCATGTCCTGGGGTGCAACTTTGGAGACACTGCTTTGGGCTGAAAGTCCCCTTTTGTCTCCCTTTATTCTATAGTGCATTAGAATAAAGCTGGTTTTGGCTCTATGTCTTGTCTCAGGCTCTGTGTGGCTTCAGGTCTGGGGTCCACACAGGATTGCCCCGGCTGTTGACTGGCTGAGTCTTGTAACTCTAGTACTGTTACTAACTGTGGTAGTCCTGGTAGGGGTATGATTCTGGGGTGAGAGGCAGCATGGAGTGGTTTCCTGCAAAGCGTGTCTTGCTGAGCCCCTTCATTCTCCAAAGTCAGCAAGGCTCCTCAGATGCACTATCATGGCAGTCCACACCCTGGGAGGCACATTGGAAAGTGGAATAGGGCATGTGGCCATATATTTTTCCTTGCAATCATGAATCAATTCATGCACCGGAATCTGTCCTACCCTGGAAGGGACTCCATCCCTTGCACGGGGTGAACATACCAGGAGGAAGCGTAGGAGACACGTCTATGGCTGGAAGCCCAGAAAGGCTGTGCAGTCTGGAGGGCAGATTCCTGGACCAACCACAGCCCCACCACAAACCCACATGGAGAGCGCCATTTTCCACCACTGGTGCTCAGACTTCAGTGGGAGAGGATTAGGAATGATTGAAATGGATACTCTGCAGAGGGTGACTCAATTTGCACGGTCCCTCTCAGACTGCTCTGTTGCCCATCATGGTTGTGCATGGCACACAGCCCAATCCTTGCTTCCTGCAGCTGCAGATTTTCTCTTGCAAGCATGGTCAGGGCAAGAAGATGCATGTGCTGTGCAAGGTCAAGGAGATGAAGATGGCCCCCAGCAAGCATTCATAATTCACGCCATGCAAGCAGCCTTCTCTTAGCAAGGTCGCTGCACTCGTGCCTGAGTGGAGGGTTTTCATGCACGGTTGCACCTCTCTGCTGGAATTCCCCAGCCGCATCACTAATCCCAGCCCAAACTCCAATGCTTCAGCCTCCCATCGAGAGTCAGGGAAGAAACGGAAAGGGGTGATGCTCTCTTACCCAGGACTCAAGCAGCCTGAAGCCCAGTTCCTCAAAATCCTTTGAGCCTGACACTGGGTACGAACCCACCACAACAGTGTGCAAGCCACACGGGAATCCATCCTGAAACAGTTTCCAAGATTCCAGCTGTGCAACTTGGGAATTACTTCAATGCCTCCCCAGCCCCCATCCAGCCAATCTTCTGCCACAAGCTCTCCAACAAGGCACCTTACAAGCGCCGACAGCCCTTTCTTCTCCGCTCTGTTCAAGCTTAAGTAGATGAAGACGGTCCCCAACAAGCAGTCCCAGGCCAGGCCATGCAAGCAGCCTTCTCAGGGCAAGCTTGCTGCAGGTCTGCTTGAGCGGAGGGTATTGATGCAAGGTTGCTCCTCTCTGCTGGGATTCCCCAGCCGCATTACTAATCCCAGCCCTAACTCCAGTGCTTCAGCCTCCCATCGAAAGTCAGGGAAGAAACAGAAATGGGTGCTGCTCTCCCTCCCAGGACCCATCCAGCCTGAGCCCCATTCCCTCAAGATTAATTCAGCCTGACACTGGGTACGAACCCACCTGAAACCATGCAAGCCACTTTGGATTCCTTCCAGAAACTGTTTCTAAGATTCCAGCTCTGCACCTTGGGGATTCCATCATTGCCTCCCCAGCCCCCATCCAGCCCATCTTCTGCCACAAGCTCTCCAACAAGTCACCTTGCCATAGCCGACACCTCTTCCTTCTCCGCTCTGCTCAGTGGAGACAGTCACCCCTCCATGAGGGACAATCAGGGCAGACTGAGGAATTGAGTCCCATCGGTTGCTCATCCACCCCTTCCACTCACCCAGTTGAGGTGTGGCTGGAGAAGGACCAAAATTGGACACTGACATGGGGGAAAGCAGCAGCCTGATCTGTCTTCTCTGCCCCTCCCCACTGAGTTGCTGCATCAGCTCCTCCACAGGCATGAAATCCCACACCTGAAGCACTTTCCTGACTGGGAGCAAACCTAGTTCGGAAAGGCGGTCCTGATGCTTGTTCGGACACAGCCACAGAGTCACTGGGTGCCTGTGAGCCACGCTTAGGCTTTCAGTCCTGCCTATCTCTCAGTGTTCTTGCAAAGACAGCACTGATAATGAAGGAGAATTACAGAAACCACTAGGAGTTTCTTGAAGGAAAATTGTAGGATTAAAGGAAACTGAAAAAAGACATGCTGGAATACTTATGATATGGAATTCCAGCGTCAGCACAGATGAAAACACATTCATTTTAATGTTTCTTAACATTAGAAAGACTTAGAACATAACTGGAAACCCTCTAGTTGTTTCAAATTCCATGAAAGCACACCAGTCCATCATTCATGTCAAATTTTTCTGCAGCGCACCAGGCGCAGCTGAGTATCCGAATCACATATCCTCCCTCGCAACATTCTTAAAAATAATGTATGTAACTCCTCCACTTAGAAACATAGGAACAATGCGAGTCAAAAGGGGCCTCCTGCGCACTCTAGTCTGATCCCCGGCTCCATTCAGCTCCGCTCATGACAGCCTGCTAGGCTCCATGCCCCAAGGAACACAGGATCCAATCCTGGCATAATCCTCATGGCCCAACAACCCTTCCCGGCATCCTCCCTGATGACAAGCCCGTCAGTGCCAGCAGGAGGAGAAGTCCTCCTTCCGCTCTCCAGATGAGGCTGCAGAAGCTCTAATAGCTCAAAAATATTCCTTCTCTGCAAGCCACCCAGGACTCTTTGGGGAGCCACACAAGGGGGGTTTGGTTTCCATGTAAATGGAGGAGAATGACTGCACAGCACCTTTGGCGTCACATGCCAAGATGTAATGAGGGGCACTTAGGAGGGAAAGGACGGTTTGCTGAAAAGCACCACCGACGAGAAGGGAGGGTGTTTTCTGGAGAGATGGAGAAGACAAGGAGCAATGCCAGCCCATCTCAGGGTCGGATCTTTCCGGTCGCTACCTTTCTCTCTGCACTCACCCACCTTCCCGAGTGGAGATGGTCCCTTCCGCACAAGGAGAGCAGTCATAGCAGCACACGGGCTCTCCTTCCCGAGCCACCTTGAAGAATCCCGGGCGGCAGCTCTCCACGCACATGGTCTGGGGAAGGGGCTGAGCGAGAGGGAAGGAACGTCAGGGCAGGAGACCTGTGTGCTGATTCAGCGGATGGGGAGACAGAGCTGGAAAGGTTGGAGAGGAGGTCCGGGATTTCAGCATTTTCCATTACTTAAAACCAGCCCGTAAAGCTGGAGCAGCTGGACATCCCTCCAAAGGAATGTCCCCTTTTACATCTCATGCTTTGTATTAATGTCTTAAATGGCTGAACATTTGATCAGCCAGAATGTTAGCAAAGGGAAGGGAAATGAAAACAATGGAATGACAGGGATGGTGCTCTTCACCTGATCTTGCCATCGGGGCCACACAATGGGATCTCGGTGGATGGTGAATTTGGGGCTAGGCAAGCCTTGTCTTTCTAGACTGCCAATTTTCACATTTACAGCAGTCTTGTTGGGAAACCTCACCCAACTCACGAGGTCCAGGTTGGCTGCCAACTCTCCGTTCTCATCCAAATACACCCCATCAATGGAATGATTGTGAAACTGGGGGCCTCTCAGGAAAGGGTGGAGCTGGAGGGACAGAGAAAGAAGCATTATTTGAGAAGGCATATTTCACACCCCAATTTTGCAAAGAGGTGGTCCCAGTTTAATGTTGCTCAATATCACTCCTGTTCTGGCGAAGGCTCTGATTTCATTTCTGGACACCCATAGTATACTTCGGACATGTTTGCAGATGCATTGCCTTAGCGTGACTTGAACTAACTCCACTGGCCAGGAGGATCTGGACTCACTCCTAGGAAGCCAGGAGAGAAGACCAAAAGGGGGACCAAAACAGAGAGCATTCAAGCTGCCCCATGATTGGAAAGATCTCGCCTCCATTCTCACATTTTATGTATAAAAGCTAAGAAGAACGTGAATGGGGAGAATGCCTGCCATGGAGGAAGCCGGTGTACCTCTGGCCTGCCTCCACGCTCCTTGTTCTTCCTCCTGGATCTGGAGGAAAGAGCCGCATCCACGGCATGGGCCACAGCCTGGATGGTGCTGGAAGAGAAGAAGCTGTCCAGAGAGAGGGTTCGCTCCTTGTCCACTTGGGGCAGGCCCTCCGGTTCCTCCTTCTCTCTGCATCTTTTCCACTCTTTCACTGACAGAGCATGCTTTGTATACGAACACTTGAAAACTTTATTCACAAATGCATACATACTTCTATACAAATTCCAAAAATCATCATAGTTGGTCCTTTTGCTTTTTGAGGGAAGGAAGGAAAAATAAGCATATATGTGCTGGAATATTGTTGCATCATTTGCATAAGCTAAATGCACAGTAAAGTCGCACATAGTTGTGGTGATCCAGACTTTTCCATTAACAGGTTTCATGAACTTTTGAATATGCCTTTCAACAATTTCTATTCCATAGAAAAAGAAATCCAACTCTTCAAAATAAATGAAGGCATTGATTTCTACCACAATTTTCCATGACTGCCACCCGACTGGTAAATGATGCGATTTCATTTCTGAGTTACTGCGTGAAAAAACCACGCAAATGCCATTCCTGAGGAGCTCCGGTTTCAAGGTCCTCATGAACTTGTCTCCATTCTCAGTGTCCAGGGAGAAGAGCCCCACCATCGTCCACCTGAAGTGAAGCAGCAGCCTGACGATCCCTGGGTACTGGAGGCCTTCTTCCGGGAGCATCCTGTACAAGGAAGGGGACTGGCTTTTTTCTCCCCCAACCTGAGTGGTGAAAGCATAAGTGACCTGAGAGAGAAAGGAAGAGAGACACTGATGGATTGATTCATCTCAGCACCAGTTCAAAATTCCTCATCCTATGGGGCCAAACCACTGAAACATTATCTGCATAAAACATGATTCTAAAGAAAAAAATATTGATTTTTTTTAATAAGGCAGTGTTTATCATAAAACATTTACCCTTTAACTATCTGCATGAAATATGGATTGACAGGAAGAAATGCTTATTATTTTCTGGCAATACTTATTATTTTCTGAAAAATGAAGTGTTTAGCATTCTAAGTTTATAACACTGAGAGAAGGAGGGCAGGAGTGGCCTGAAGTGTTGAGAATTCACAGTTCTTCCATCCTGTTATACGTGTCCCAATACTTCATCTTATAAATGGGAGAGGAAAGGTTTTTTCGGGTTAGTGAAGCAAAGATCCTGTGGTCACCGTCCTGGGCTCTCAGAGTCTCTATTGCCCTTCTAATTCGATGATGGAAAAGAAAAGAAAACAGAGAAAAAGTGACACAAGGCAGGTTATATTGTGTCCCCTGGGCCATCCAGACTGACCCCCAGGTCCATCTGGCTCCACTCAGGCCATGCCTGTCTTGTGCGGGTCTGTCCTACACTTGAAAAAATGTATGTTGGATGCATATGAGATGCTTGACCCTGAAGTGCAGAATTATTTACTCTGTCTCTCATTCAAATTAAGAAAACAATTTTTTCCTGAAGACTGAACTTCAAGGCTCAAGCATTCAGGGTTCTTTCAGAGAGACATAAGAAAGTGGAAGATAGAAGCCTCTGCCAGGATGTCAGGATATATAAAAGATCATTTTACATATGATCAGCAAGATCACCTTGTTTTGAGACGAGAAGTGCAGCTTAAGATAGGAATGTCCAAAAGTAATAATTTTGACGTCCTCTCTACCTCTATTCCCTGCAAAAAGCTGGACATATAGAAGCCCTGAAGATGATGGCCATGGCAGCTGGTCTCGAGTGGAGGTGGACTCACTATAGATGAGGAATATATTAACATGGAAAAAAGTGAATCAGAAGGTTCCCTGGCCCCTGTCCGCTCTGCTGTAGGAATCCTCAATGTGTGGTTATTGTTGGGCACCCACAGAAATGAGTGTTTTCCATACAGCGACTTGCGGTGCTGCGATCTCTCTCACGTTCAGACAAGGAACAAGAGGGACCTTTGGTTAATTCTCAGCACTAACAGTACCAGATGGCGGCCTGGTGTTGGGCCTGGGGGGTTTAAACCCTTTTCCTTGTGGGACTGTGTCTGATGGTCTGCTATCCTGGGACGAAGATCATGCTTGCCAATCATTTGGGAATCTTTCACTATTTGTACATGGCAACTCATATCACTTCTCCCAAGCCTCCCACCTGTGGGATTTTGAGGATGCCAAGAATGTTGGAAAGCTGCATGGAGTTTTCCGAGTCAGATTCCTCTAGGACGGCCAGCATATGATCTCGCCTGCTGCACTTGAAGTTGGGAACGTGGGCCTGAGCGGTCGAGAGCAGGTCTATGGCAGCGTCGGAGGTCAGTCTAACATCGTGAAGGCTGTCATAGATGCTGTAGCCCAGGGTGAAGTTGGGCAAGAGCCTGGGATTCTGGTTGACCTCCTGGATGGCAAACAGGAAGGAGAGGATCTTCCAGTAATCTGTTAATGACATCCTGTAAAGATTGACAAATGATTAGAAAGTTTCATGCTGCCATCCCTGCTCATGGGTCCTTCCATTGCGCTTTCAGGCTGTGTTCTGCTTCTTGGGCTTCCACATGATCTGCCTCCTCATCGCCCAAAGCCAGAGTCCAATGGCCGATTCCTGCAGGACCTCTGATGGGAATCCTGTGGCCTCTTTCCCATCATACTCCAGGTGCTTCCCCCAAGAAAAGACTCCTGCAGCCAAGGAGCCTTCCCAGGCAGGAACCCAGGAAGGCAGCCGTTGCCACTGATGGGGATGGGAAGGAGAGGGGTGCAGAGGCAACGAAGGTGGGGCATGTTCTGGGATCTGTTGCCCCCCATTGCCCTACTGACCTTGCTACCTGTGAGTTCATCGGCTGCGTTTTCCTGAGGAAGGTGCAAGCTAGAAGAAATCACTCTAGCTTTGTTTGCTAAAGATAGCGGTGCTGCGCAGCTGCCCATGGCTCTTAGCAATATCAGGTCCAGCAGGTCAGATACTTACATACCCTGTTCATTAGAGGCAGGTTGATTGAAAGTGTGTGGTCTAAAGAACCCTTGTGCTGCAGAGAAGCTGGCACTGAAGACGAAGTCTCCCAGCCGGATATAATTGCGTGGCTGCAGCTCAGCCCTGTGCCAGCTCCAGGGGCATTTGGCCTCCCACCTACCACAGGAGGCCTCTGGGAGCAGCAGCAGCAGCAGCAGGATGATGAGGGCCACTCTGCCGGCGCTTGGCACGGCCTCCATCCTTCCCCTTTCAGCCCAGTAGTGGAGCAGTTGGAGGAATTTCCTCCTAAATGCACAAGGAGCCCGGCCAGGCAAGGCTCCAGCCGAAGGAAGTGGGAATAAGTGCCTGCACGGCAGCCTCCTCTGCAGCCCCAGCCTCTCCCGATCCCTGAGCAGGATGGCAGGGAAGGAGGCGCCCTCCCCTTTGTGCCTGGTTGCCGGACACTCCTCTGCCATCTCAGGGGGGCCTCAGGGGTTCAGGGTGGTCCTGGGGGAGGGGGTCCCATGAGGTTTTGCAAGAAGAGCAGCAATGCATGATGCTTTCCATAATTATACGGTCTCATGGCTGGAGCAGCTCTGTGTATTTCTGTCAACCTTCCTCGCTCCCATGTGCAAGAGAGGCATGCTCTGCAAATGTGCCCTTGTGGCCCTTGTGAAGCAGCAGAACCGAGGGATCTTTCCCTTGTGTGCTTTGCAACTGGCCTTCAACATGGGACCTGCTGCATCCCCTGTTTGCTATCCCTCCCTGCAAGTATTGCCTCTGCAGTGAGGCAGCTTGTCCCTGCAAAGCCCCTGCCTCGCTTTCCCCATTCCCATTCCTGGTGCACTCAGCTTGCTCAATGGATGTCATGCTCATCCCACCTGCATTTCCTAGTGCCACACCATCAACATGGTGCCAATGGATTGCCCCTCAGTGCCCCGTATAGGCTCCAGGGGTTGGAAAAGCTGAGATTTTGCCAAAATGCTGCTCCTGCAGGGATGGCCAAAAAGGGCAGAGAAAAGGAAACACCCTGATGGAGGAAAGGTCCTCTCAGCCCCATCCCAGATGCCTCTGAGGGACTCATTGGAAGGTTCTCCCCTCTCTCCTCTTCCCTTCCCCCCATTTCCCTTGGAAAAAGCTTGTCCTTTCCTTCTGGCAGTGCCCACTGCTCATTCCTGGCATCCGGTTCCCTTTGGAGTACCTGCGCTGGGACTGTGTTTTTCCTGCTCGTCTATCCAGGAGAGGAATCCAGGTTGTCGATGTTGTTGTTAGTTGAGAAGGCGCATCCAACCCATCGTGACCCCATGGACAACATTCCTCCAAGTCTTCTTGTCCTCCACCATCTCCTGGAGTCCACCTCAGCTTACACCAACTGCCTCAGTGAATCCATCCAGCCCCCTCATCCTCTGCCGCCCCCTTCTCCTTTTGCCCTCAAGGTTGAAGAGAGGATGTCTGAAAGCAGAACTGAAACTGTTCTTGCTTGACAAGATGAAGCAGGAGAGTTTGTTTTGCATCCCTGCACAGGATCAAGAAGTGGGGACTGTGCAAGAAGTGGGATGGGGATTGAGAGATCAAGGTCCAAATCCCCACTCATCCCTGATGCTCACTGTGTGACTTCTGGCCGGTCATTCACTCTCGGCCTATCCCACCTGGCAGGTATGTTGTTGTTGTCAGGAATATAATGATGAGGAGAGGCCAGCAAAGAGCTTGCTTTCCTCATGCATGGAAAAGGTCAGGATAAAAGTGTGATGTGATGCTCATTATCATAGTGACTATGATGAAAAGGATGTTCTTAGACGCCCCCAGCAGAAAATTTAACGGAAAACACCTCCGAAAACATGCATTGCCCCTGTGGGCATCCAGGCTGCCCGGAAATGGCCTGCCCACTGTCATGTTTTCAGACTTCATGCCACAGCAAGGCAACTGTACAGATTGATGGCCAGAAGTGAGGGTTCTGGTCCAGTCTGGCCCTCGTGATGTGCTGAAATGGAGCCACGACCCCTCGTGGCCATCGTGCAGTTGCGGGAAGTCCGCATCCTGGATGCGGTGGCAGGTCCTCTGGAACGCCTCATGTTGCACGCACAGGGCCTGATCAGAGACATTTGGCAATCTGGCTAAAAGAGAACTGACTGTCTGATACTCAAAGACAGAAAGTAGCCTCAGAGGGATCTGGGTAGGAGAACCTTCACAGACATTCACAAATGAACAAATGCACCCACACAGGCATTCCAACCTTTCCATTGCGACACTGCAAGGACCAGTTGGCAGGCTCATGATTCAAGACTTGGGGTCTGAGAACCAACCCAGTTCCCAGGTCAGCAAGAGAAGGAAGCCATCCTGTCTCTGGACTGAGAAGACTGACTGCGCAACCCACTAAGGTCACAACACCAAAATCTGCCCCAAGCTCCCTGTCTTCCCACAAGTGCACTCTGCCCACTGAAGTGTTATGATGCTCAAGGCTCATCAGGAAGGGTGAAGATGGAAGAGCACGGGAAAGACCACGATGGAGGGAACATGGCACACACCTGAGCACTCTCCGCTGCCTCTTCCAGACAGGCCTCTCCCTATTTCCGCACGGCTGCCTGTCCTCATCTGAGTGTTTTCGTTTGGAAGGATCCTGTTTTCACAAAAACACCCCCGTGGAAGCCCATCCCATATCCCGGGGTCCCAACCATCAGGAAGAGCTTCCTGACATCCAACCTGAAACCCAGTTCCTTGAGCTTTGCCCCACTGGACCGCATGCTTCCCTTACCCCGGGGGAGAAAAGTTCATGACCCTCTGCCATGTGACCCCCTTCACACCACTGCATGTTTCCAGAAGATCCCCCCGAGTCTCCTCTTCTTCAGCTTTGGAGCAAGAAGGGCTGCGCCTCCTCCTTCCCTGAAGAGCTGCGGGGCATGTAGACAGTGTATAATGGGTGTCTATGAATGCGGACAGCCCAGGAGCCCCGTCAGATGGAAGCAGTAAGAAACTTGGATGCCCAGTGAGCTGCTTCTTAGTCTTGATGCTGAGCCACAGCACAACACAGAGCATGCTCTACTAAAAGGAAGGTGCTTTCTGCATGAACAGTGGAATCCACTGCACAGTCGGAAATTCATGGCAGGTCGACTGGATTGCAAGCCTGTGTTTGCTGAAGAGCATTCAGTTCCAGTGGAAATGTAGCAGAACCTGGACTAGACACTAATAGAGAGGAATTTCTTGTGTATTGATCTGGAAGAAAGGGGGAATAAATTCTTCCTTCTATGAATATACTGGACCAATCCTTTCTCGTGCTGAAGTATGAAATTCCTGGTACTCCCCAATAATATTTTTTGCAGTCTTTTTAAAACAACGATGATTCTTTCTGGACTAAGCATCCATCCTCTAGGAAGCATAACTGGAAATTAATGGAGTACCGTGTCTGACCCATTTTTGGATCACTGCTTTGACGTGGTGAAGGGGCTTTTGTAGCAGAATGAAGCTACGAGCTATGCCGTGCAGGCCACCCAAGACAGACACGTCATAGCAGAGAGCTCTGACAAAACGTGATCCACTAGAGAAGGAAATGGCTATCCACTCCATAACCCTTGCCATTAAAACCCCATGAACAGTACCAAAAGGAAAAATGGTATGACGACGGATGATGAGCCACTTAGTTTGGAAGATGTCCAATATGCTAAAGGGGAAGAGCAGAGGGCTAGTACTAGTGGAAACATAGAAATATAGAAACAGAGCGAGTCAGAAGGGGCTTCCTGGGCCATCTAGTCTGACCTCTGGCACCAGCCGGTTCCGCTCACGACATGCCCGCCATGTGGACATCCAGCCTATCCTTGAACACCTGCACCAATTGGGCCTCAATGACCTCTTGTGGAAGCCCATTCCACACCCTCGGGGTCCTGACTGCTAGGAAGTGCTTCCTGGCTTCCAAATGGAACCTCGGTTCCCTGTGATTTGCTCCTTTGGAGCGCATCCTGCCTTCCTCTGCAGGGGAGAACAGGTCTCTACTCTTCTTCATGTGACATCCCCTCACATACCTGTATGTCGCCAACATATCGCCACTGATACTCCTTTTCTCTAGGCTGAAGAGACCCAGTTCCCTCAGTCTCTCCTCATACCCGATTCCCTGCAAACTGACCACCAACCTTTTGGCCCTACGCTGCACTGACTCCAACCTGGCTATAACCTTTTTGTAATGAGCGGCCCAAAATTGAACACAATACTCCAGTTGCGGGCGCACCAGAGTCCTGTAGAGTGGTAGTAATACCTCTCTTGATCTAGAAGCCACACTTCTGGCTATGCAACCAAGCGTTATGTTCGCCCTCTTGACCACCGCATCACACTGCTGACTCCTGTTTATCCTGCAGTCAACCAGCACTCCCAGGTACCCTTCAAAAGTGCTGCTCTCCTGCCACCTGTGACCTAACCTGTACTTATGACACCTATTCCTGTGCCCCAAGTGCAAGACCTTGCACTTATCCACATTGAACGCCATCCTGTTGTCTCCTTCCCACTTCCATAGTCTGTCCAGATTCTTTCGGATCTGGAGTACCTGCTCCTCAGTTTAGGCCACTTCTCCAGTTTTAGTGTCGTCTGTGAATTTGATCAGCAGACTGTTCACCCTTTCTTCCATGTCGTTAATGAAAAGATTAAAAAGGATCGGCCCCAGGACAGAGCCCTGGGGGACCCCGCTTGCCACTGGCCGCCATCCCGATGATTCCTTGTTAATGGTTACCTTCTGCTTTGGGTCAGTCAACCACGCCCTAATCCACCAGACAGTGCTTTGCTGTATCCCAAAGTGGCTCAGTTTCTCCACCAGGATATCATGGGGCACTTTGTCAAAGGCCTTGCTGATATCCAGGTATAACTCATCCACTGCATCCCCTCCGTCTAGCCATCTTGAAACCTGTCATAGAATTCCACAAGGTTGGTGTGGCAGGACATGTTTTTGTGGAAGCTGTGTTGTGTGGCCGCCAGCCTCCCTTCCCTATCTTGCATTACTAGATCTCTCTCTATTATGAGAGATATCATAGCCTTTCCATTGTTTTTCCTACAATGGACGTAAGGCTAACCGGTCTATAATTCCCCAAGTCCTTTCTACTACCCTTTTTGAAAATTGGGACCACTTATGCCACCCTCCATTCCTCTGGAACTTCACCCGTTCTCCACAAGGTCTCAAAAATGGAGGCCAGCGGGCGTGAAAGAACCCCTGCCAACTCTCTAAGTACTCTCGGGTGTAACCTGTCAGGGCTTGGTGCCTTTTTAATGTCCAATGCCATGAGGAGCCCCTCAAATTCAGGGGAGTGACTCTAATCTGTGCCCCTAAGTCCCCAGCCTCATGTAATCTCCTCTGTGGATCTCCGCCATCCTGCTTTGGGTAGAACACAGAGGCAAAATAGTCATTTAGCCTCTGTGCCTGTTCCCTTGTATCAGTCACAGGATCTCCTTCCTCCTTATTTTGTGGTCCCACCACTTGTTTCCCATCCTCTTCCTATTTACATGCTGGAAGAAGCCTGTTTTGTTGCTCTTGATATTCTTGGTTAGTCTCAGCTCTTAATCAGCCTTAGACTTGCGAAGAATCCTTCTGCAACTGTCCTCCTCCTCCCAGTATACCCTTTTGTCCATTTGCCCGATTACCCATTTCCTACGGATGTTCCTCTTGCATCTAATCCCTCTAACCATTCAGACCTAAACTTGTTGAATGTTGTGTTTCACAGTGAGGACCTTTTGCAAAGGTTCATTTGTGGAAAGGAATATTCATTTCTCCATGCTATTTTATTTTTGCTGTTTCCAGTCAGATGAAAATGGATTTCAAATGGGTGTCAGTTCCCTGTGACAGCCTTTAGCTGAACACTTATGCAATTGCCCTGCTCACCCACTTTCAGGAATTAGTGTGACATGCCTGCAATGGAATACCACCGTGGACACGCTTCCCCCAGTGGTGATGGATCCCTGTCGGCCAGGCTAGCCCTCTAGTGGGAGAGTCTTCAGTCGAATGCGTTCTAAATTGAATGAGTTCAATGGAAGGGACAGCTAGACTGACCTTCTCTTCCAGACACACCATCTCCTCATTTTCCCCTCCAAATGATGTAACATTCTGTGGCTATTAGTTTGTCTCTCTTCATTATGATTTGGGAGGAAGCTCTTGTGTGTTCATCTGATTGAATTTTGGCTGTACTTCTGCTCTTTATTAGAACCCAGAACAATAAACAGCTCACTCAGGATTCTGTCTCCCATTGCAGGTTGATTTCTGTCCACAGTTTCCAGCAGACTGGCTTTTCTCTACAATATAATATTCTCATACAAACAATATTGTATTACATGGAATGATGGAAAATGCCAGCGACACCAATAGTGGCAAGGTGGGGACACTGGGCATGTGAAGGTGCTGTCTTGACAAT
>NW_025336234.1:33631-37970 GCF_004798865.1 Varanus komodoensis
GTCCATACCACATCCTCACGCGACACTCCAGCACCAAGACCTGCCAGGCCGGCTCTGGAAGGAGACAGTTGCTGTTGCATTACAGTTCAACAAATCTCTGAACGCAAAGGAAATTACACCAAAGGGCAGAGCAACGTCAGAAAATGCTGATTTCCACCGGAAGCCAGTCCTATATTGAAGCTCAAGTTCCTCCAAATATTGCCCAAATTTCATCTTCTTTTTCTTTTTTGGTCCCCCTTTTTATTTTTTATTTTTAAATACAGGAAAAAACAACATAAATACAAACATCATGACAGTATTACACACAAAACCCAACTGATGAATAAAAAAGGAAAATAATGCATTGCCCCCATCATGCAGGATAATATCTCCACTTTAATTCATATATTGTAACAACTGATAATAAATAATAGACTTTAATTAATTACATATCCCCTCCAAAAATTCATATAATCTTGATTAGGCTTACAAACTTCACCCTCTATCAATACTGCTTTTACAAAATCTCCCCAAATTTCATTATATTTATTTGCTTTATTATCTCTTTTTAATTTGTATTTCTGTTGTCAGTTTATAATTCATTACCATATTCCATATTTCATTGTACCATTCATGCCTTTGCAAAACCCAATTCTGTTTTAAATATTTAACTATCACTAGCCTAGCTGCCATTATCAAATTTAGGATCAATTCTTTTTAACTTCATTTATATCATGTTCTTCAATCAACACCAATAAAAGAATTCTCAGTGACATTTTTAAATCTATATTAAAAATTTCTCTAATTTCATTAAATACCATAATCCAAATCCTTTGTATATTATCACAATCCCAACACATAAGTTTATAAGTTCCAATTCCTTTACCACATCTCCAACATATATTATTTTTCATCAATTTGATTTAACTTAACTGGTGTTAAGTTAGTGTTGCACTAATTTCTGATGCTAATTTTGCTGTGATCACACTAAAGGAAATACCAGGCAATGCTCCTAAAATGCTTCAGTGTATGATAGTCAGTCCCCTTAAAACTATTATCATCAGTGGATGATCACATGGTCACATGACACATGAAATTAGACCTTATTTTGTTAAGTGGTAACCAGTTTCCTTGGTATGTCCCAAAAATGCTGAAAAAGGTGTTTCAGAATATTGAGTTATTCAGGTGCAAATATTTAAAAAAAAAAAAGATTCACATAATCTTGCAATGCTTTAATTACATGTTTCGTATGAGCTTGTCTCTGCTATTGAGACTGGGTCTCAAGAGAACAATGTAGCATTTGGGGAGAAAGATGCATCCTAGGAGACCAGCCCCAGAGGCCAAGATGGAGAAGACCTCCACAGCAATTGCATATTTCCCCTTGGTGCTCAGGTAGGCGGGCACAAAGGATACCCACATGCTGCAGAAGACCAGCATGCTGAAGGTGATGAACTTGGCTTCACTGAAGCTGTCAGGCAGCTTCCTGGCCAGGAAAGCCACCAGGAAGCTGAGAAGAGCCAGGAAGCCCATGTAAGCCAGGACAGCATAAAACACGGTGACGGAGCCTTTGTTGCATTTCACGATGATCTCCCCAGAGAGAGACTGGAAGTCCATGTTTCGGAAAGGGGAGAGGTCAGAAACCAGACAACACAGATCATAGCTTGGATGAGAGGACAGACAAGCACAATGCAGATGTGCAGTGGTCTCCCCATGAGTTGACTTGCCATGTTTCCTGGTTTGGTAGCCAGAAAGACCAGGACCAACATGACTGTTTTTGCCAACACACAAGAAACTGCAATGGAGAAGGAGATGCCAAATGCAGCTTGTCCCAGAAGACAGGTGACCTTAGTGGGTTGTCCAAAGAAGATGAAGGAGCAGAGGAAGCAGAGCAGGAGAGAGCTGAGGAGGGCGTAGCTGAGGTCTTGGTTGTTGGCTTTGACAATGGGAGTGTTGCGATATCTAATGAAAGTTCCCAACACAGCAGATGTGCTGAGACAGAGGAAAAGGAGCAGAGAAACTAGCAGGAGACCAAGTGTTTCTTTTTGAGAAAGGAAGTGGATCTTCTTGGGGATGCACCGGTTGTGGTTCTCATTTCGGTGCTGATCTTGAGGGCACGGAGCACAGTGAGCCGCATCCAAAATGGGCAATAGCTGTGGAACCTTCCTAACCAGGACATGCAAGTTAATTCTCTGGGGGCAACTCCCACCCGCAAAGGAAGACGTGGAAAACTCTATTCCCGAGCTTAATATGCTCCTTTCCATTACGCATTGGCAAAGGGGCCATGGAGATGAATAATTGAAGCATTTCCATGCAGGCAGACTTCTGTAAGATTCCTGTTCATTCTTTTGTCATGAAGATCATTCCTTATCTAGAAATGAAAACATGAAAGTGCTAGAAACTTTCATCTGCACTGTTGCATGGAAATCACACCCAAATTAAATGAAGCCTAGAAAGTACAGTTTCTCTTTATCCTGTCACTGTTCTCTGAAAACTTTCTCTCCTGAGGCTGGAGACCAGGCTGCAGAAGTCAACAATGAAAAATGGACAATCTGGTTCTGGTTGCAGTAAGATGCAGCAATGTCGAAAGAGGGACCCTCCAGTTGCCCCAAGCAGCATTTTGGCCAGGCACCTCTAGACCTCATGTCAACCTGGCTCAGTTAAAAACTGGGTATGCAGAAGTATGAGGAAATTCAGGGATGGAGAAGAATCTGCATGATTTCATGCAGATGCTGGCTAAATGCTATATTGTTTACAAATTCATGTCTTCTGGAAATGTTGGAGACTTTCTAAACCAGAAAGGCACAGAGTTCTTCAATATAGATAGGGGATAAATCCTTTTGAAACTATCCAAACTTCTCCTTTCCTCAAGCTTTTCCTTTGCTCCACACCACTCCTATTTCATTATCTTCAGTGTTATGGAAAGGCTCTCAATGTCTGAGGTACCTGTAGAGGTGGAGAACATCCCTGCTGCACACCATTCACACCTGTAGCAGCAGACCGGGTTCCCCTCTGGGACTCTCCTCCTGTGCCCCGGAGGACACCTCTCCACACACCTCCCCTGGGGCATGGCCTGAATTTTAAAGAAAGCAAGATAGTCCTCAACATGTTTTAATTGCTTGGCAGATGGGTACCCAGAATAGGTGGATTGGAAAATATCTGGATGATTCCAGCTTCCACAGCAAAACTGGTACAGTGGCTTCTACTAAATTCTTTCTGGGACAGAGCAAGCATATTTGGAGTCTGCCTTCCACTGGATCACACCCTCGGACAATTGTTCCCAATCTTTCCGAGAATCTCTCCAAGAATTCATGCATGGGACATCGTCTTTAACCTCTATGGGGTGCCCAGAACTGAACATCAGATTTCTGGTGGGCAAAGTTTATCCATTGCAAGTGGAAAATGACACCCCAGATCCTCACATTCAGTGGGACTCAGGTCAGCATCTTTTTTAAGGAGGAAAATTGTGCCATGTCTCTCCCTCCAGGACCCAGATGGTCAATGCCAGCCCCACCTTTGCAGCGCACACAATTGCTGCAGAGTTGATGGAGAAGCCTTGGCCTGCTGGAGCACCATGATCAACCCATCCAATCTTCACAGGATGAAAAGTTCCATTTGGAGTCAAGTTCCAGTTAAAAATGTCATGTTTCGGGTTGTTTTCAGTGAAAGAGACTTCTTCCCCAACACTGTTGTTAAACCGGACATTCCTCAGAGGAGCCAGTAGCTGAAATTGTAGAATCATGAAACAGAGGCTACAGTTAGTGGAATGGTCTTCCAAAGAACTCTTTCTCCCACCCAGTTCAGAGACCTTTTTATTACCCCCATCAATTTCCTATGGTGAACTTGTTTTAGTAGACATGGCCCATTTTTGTGGCATCAGGTGAGCTTCTTACTGGTTTGGATATCTGCCTGGTGTCACTTCCTAAGAGTGCCTGGATATGCAAACTAGAAAGCATTTGCTTCAAGCAGCCGGAAGTCCAGTTTGTGTGCCCTCCACTGCTGGCAAGAAGGAACATTAAAAATGGGGAGGCCCACTGCCCTTTCAGCATATCAAACTGGAATGTTTCATTCAGTCTCAGTATGTAGAATTTGGAAAGTATGAATAATCTAGGAGCACCACCAATCCCTGCTAAGCTATGCTCACTTTGGAATGTCCCTTCAAGGAAATTTCACGCATGGAGATAAATTGACAGAGAAAATTTCTTCTGATTTCTCTAAATAAAGTCTCCTCTCAGGCTATCATTTTCCTCCCAAATTCCTTCATTGAGATAACATGAGGAATCCTTTGAAAAATTCATGAGATCTGGATTCAGACACTACCTGCCATGGCTGAATATTCAGCAGCTGCTTCCTTTCTCCCATC
>NW_025336234.1:38772-43954 GCF_004798865.1 Varanus komodoensis
AGAACTTCCTGGTAATCATTCATAACAACCTTTGGTTACATTTTGGATCCTTCCACATCTCCCTCCCTGTACACAGGGGATCAGCCTCTGGAGGGGGTTCTCCTATTCTTGGGAACTGACACTTGAATGTGATTTCCCACCACTCCTGAAGAAAGACATCTCCTTGAGGGTGGAAAGGATCCAAAGCCAGGAAAAAAGCCTTGAATGCTGGAATATCCACTGTGTGGGTCCTGAATTGCAAAGCTCCAAAAAGGTTCACCAGAAATATTCTTGTAATCAAATTTATACCTGCTTCAATTTCTGAATGGGAGGTAAGTATCCAAACCTGACATTGGATCTTTGTATTTTTTTCATTCAAATATAACCACACTGATAATTGTAGTGTTGCAGAGTTGTCACCAAAGAAAACTATGACTTCTGCTCCTAACCACACAGGAGGAATTTATCCAGCTTTTATTTCATGCCAGTGTGCAGGATCATGTGTTGAGAACTGTTCAGTGAAGGCAACACAGATGTCCTCCTGCTGCAGCGGGGGGGGGGGGCGTCACTGCCTGGAGGAAACGCTCACCATGGTCATCGCTCATGGAGCCTGATCCAGTTCCACTGGAAATGTAGCAGCAGCCACACTAGGCCCTCCTACCGAGGAATTTCTTGGAGATTAATCTGGAAGAAAAGGAGGAATATACAGATTTTGCCAGGAATACCACACAGAAAAAAATCAAGAGATGAAGAAAGAACTTCCTGATAATAATTCAAAATGCCGTTTCGTTACATTTTGAAAACAGGGGTGGTTCTCTTGCAGACTGAGCTTCCATCCTCTATTAACCTAGACTGAAGATACATGGAGTACTATCCCAGGAAAAGCATTGCATTCTCAGTTGGGATGCGTAAATAGAAACTAAAGTTCTCAGCTTCCCCCTCTCCACCCCATGGAACATTGGTCTCCTCACGCAGCAGCACAAGCAAATGCCCAGCCCTTGTGCCGACATGTCTACCAATCTCAGGACTGAACTGGAGCAGCCTGGCAGAAGGACCCCCTATGGCCGGAACGAGAACTGTTCACATTGCAAACAGGAACCTCCCTGTCTGCATTTGCAGAGCTTTGGGGTTTTAGGGTTGACCTCCAATGGCATGACCTGCTGAAAATGTGGTTGTTTGTTTGTTTAAAACTTTTGTAGAGTGTCCCATTATGAAAGTCTCAGAATTGTTTAACAATACAAAACGTTAGAAAAGGAAAAACAATTAAAACACAGCATCCATCCGTTTCTGCCGAATATTATACGGAGTGGGCAGGCACATATGGAAGGAGATGCCTGTTCAGGTAACCAGGCCATAAGCTGTTTAGAGCCTTATATTTATTTATTTATTAAAACATTTTTATGCCACCCCATTCGCCGAAGCCTCGGGGCGGCTTACAACAATAAATAAAACCACATAAGTTAAAATATACATATGAAATAGTCATAATAATTTAAAACACACAATATAAAATAAGCCACTCTGGCCAGATAAAATTCAGTCATCCCCAGCAGCTTAAACTGGGCCTGGGTTCAAGTGGAAGCCAGGGTAGGAGGAAAAGGACCAGCATCATGTGCTCATACCTTCCAGTCCCTGTAAACAACCTGGAAGCTCTATTCTGGACTGGGTGATCAATGCAGCTTTCATCCCATAACCAGGCTGAAACCAGACTTAAATGGGTCCAGATGGTCAGTTTCATCCAAGAGAGCCTGGAGTTGCCTGGGCACCATCTGCTCAAGCACGCTTTCCATGCACAGGATGTTGGCCACCGGTATGTAATTAGAGGCCAACTCTGGGTCTTGCTTCACCCTCTTCAGAATCAGAGGCCTGATTACCGCCTCCTTCAGGGGGGCAAAGACCAATCCCTCCCTCAAGGAGGCATTAACTACCTCAAGGACTGAGGTACATATCTGTCTAATGTCTCCAATTAACTCACACAGCAGTCGACAATAAAAGTAAAGACTTTTATTGCTATTCGTTACAATAGCAATTCCTTCCTGAAATGTTTGAGAAGTTCATGTGGGATTAGATCTCCTGTCATGTCTTTCCGTCCATGGGTGGGACAAACCTCTGTCTTGTCTTCTCAATTGGTCCAATCGCAATTGGTCTAGATGTCTTAAACTTCACCTGAGTTGGGTGTTCACTAAATTTACTGTTATGTCTTCCTCTTCTCCTGAACTCTGCCCAGCAGCTTCAGAGTCAGGAGGCGGGGGGAGCAACTTGTTCAAACACCTCAGAGTCAGGAAGAGGGGAGGCTGCTTGCTCTGAAGCCTCATCATCAGGCTGTGGGGAAGCTATTCACTCAGAAGTCTCAGAGTCAGACTGCAGAGGGGCCGTTTGGGCACTGGGCCTCAAGTATAAGTTCTCTTGTTCCAATGCCTGACTCTCACTGTGAACTTCTGGCCCTCTCTAACGAGCCAACGCCTCTGTCGAGCCGTTAGGCACGACAATATCCCATTTTTGGCTTTGGTGGGCAGTCAAGAAGTGCAAGTGTTGAGTAAATAAGTGGTAGGCCAGACAAGTCCAAGCACCTTGTCCACATCCTCCAGCCACAACAATAGAAACTCATCCAACCAAGATGAACTGGATGGCGCTCTGGACACCTCCCCTACCAGTCCTATATCAACTGTGGCGTCCAGCTCATGATGAATCTGAGTGATTTTATGCCTTAAGTGCTGGGCAAAGTTGTCACAGCGAGCCACCAACTGTGCAATGAAATCACTTTTTGGTCAAGAATGTAAGAGACCTCACACCACCCAGAAAAGCTCCTCTGAATGGCAACGTGAGGATGGAATGGAAGCACCCCATCATTCCCAGGAACTCCCATGACTGATTAAAATACAATAAATATGAAAATATAAAGCATGAGGCTCTATTTAAATTTAAAATGGAGCCTAATGCAGGAACTACCTTTCGCTCCTCATAGAAAAGTCCCACCAATTAATACAGTTAAGACCAGCTGCCCTGCCCAACCTCTCCTCGTCCCAAGAACGCTAGCCTATGTCCCAACCCAAACCTGACTGGCCAAGGCAGCAGGCCCACGGCCCAAGCAGGCCAGATAAGGGCCCCAGTGAGCCTGGCCCAGCCCCACATGAGTGTGCACCTGTGCAAGCACATCCCCCCTGCTCTGGAGCCTTCTCCCCCAGGCCCGGGAGCGATCAGTGCACAGGAGTAGCATTGGGAGTGTGGGGGGAGCTGTGCACCGTCCTGATCCATCAAGCCTGTGGCAGTGGAGGCTGCAACATCAGGGGGCCTTGGTGAGGCAGCAGAAAGGCTGATGGAAAGGACCCCCAGGGAGAAGGCGGAAGGCAGAGCAGCTGCTTTTGCACTGCCCACAGGCAGGTCGTCAGGCCCAAGGATGAAAAAATGTTCCCATTCTGTGTCTAGATAGAACACGGCAATGAAATAGGAAACAAAAATGCTACTGTGGTTACTGAGGCTTCCTCAGAACCAGAAATAGTCTGACTTCAAACAGTTTGTGCTTGACTCTCAAAGCATGTGGCTGAAGCTCTCAGAGTGCAAAGAATGTGGGATGAGCCCTGCAGGAGAAGGCTCAGGGCTACTGAAGACACTTCCACACTGAGTCCAACTAATTCCCCACAGCAAGTCCACATGGGGGACACCTGCCAGAGCACGTGAGCCCCCGGATTGCTCTCCCTTAGCAAGGCAATTCTGATTGTGGTAGAGGTAACTTCAGACCACTCTTTTATTTCTATCTTGTATTTGCATCCCATTTTCCTGGCAATTATATAATTTTTGTGCTCCTCTCACTCACATCCTTCCTACACCACTGTGAGGGAGGTTTGGCTGAGAGTCTGTGAGTAGCCCAAAGTCATCCAGGGAGCTCCAGGTCTCAGTGGGGCCTGGAACCCAGACTGACAGAGTCCAGTTCCCACCCTCTGAACACTTAACCAAAACACATGTGGGCATTCATGGCCCAGTACATCCCATTGAGAGAGGTTGCACTGGATTGTCCTTAATCATCCCTTTGAGGCAGCTATTTCTCTGATGCCAGGGCAATCCACAAGTATCTTCCAGTCCTCTCTTTGTTTCTGTCTCTACAAGGGGCCATGGGAATACCTGATATTTTCTTCAACTGACCATCTCAGGAAGACTAGCATGTTGCTGGCTGGAATTTCTCACCCAAGACTCTCCCAAGATTCATCCCTGGACTCTTGTAAGGTGGCCACCAGCAGCACCACCAAGTGAGAAGGTCCCCTGCCCTGTCAACCAGAGTGAAGGAGAAACACCAACTGCAAGGATGCATCTGTTCTCAGAGACGGCACTCTGTCTCCAGGTCCCTAACACCTATATCCAGGTGAACGCTTTTACCTCTGGGACCTTGAAGATGCCCATCAAAGATGGAATGTCTGATCTGGCATCAAAATCCTACATGATGGAGATGAGTCGATCCTGCTTGTCACATTTATAATTGGGAGTCATTTTCCCCCATGTAGACAGCAGGTGAAGGTTGTTCTGATGCATTATTCTGACCTGGTCCTTGTGCTCATAGATGCGGAAGCCAAGTGTTGTGTTGGGGAGGAGAAATGGTTCCTCGTTGAGCTCAGTGAAGGCAAACACGAAAGTCGGGATGTGCTGGTAGTCCCTGATGCCTGACCTGTCATGGAAAAAGCAATATCAGGACATGGGGAAAAGCAATAAATGGGTGATATTATTTTCTTCACAAAAAATGTTCCAGGATTCCTTCCCCCAGTGTGAATTACCAAGGATATCTTTGGCTGAACACCTTTTCTCAAGCTTACCTCCTTCAATAACTTGCCAAAGACAAACACAGGCAAAAGAAGACCGAAGAAGAAATTGTTTCCGTCCAGGACAGCAAGAAGTATCTCTTAGTCAAATAAATTGTGGGGGACACCAAAAGAAAATCGAGAAGGCAGGAGCCTCCCTTCCTCTCCCCAGATGTTGTGCTTGAATGGACTCCTCAGATAGAACCTCTCCATAGGGTGCAGGGTGCAGAAATCCCACCCCCCAGAGTCGGTCCTACAGGAATTCACTTGAGTGTTTTCCAAGCAACATTAAATCCAGGAGTCATTACTGTATGTCCAAATTCTCTGAGCTGCTGAGTCAGCATTTGCTCAATGCTCCTGACATCAACTAGGGAAGGATGATGGGGCAGGGTTGGACCCTGTTTCTGAGCAAAGGG
>NW_025336234.1:44043-45800 GCF_004798865.1 Varanus komodoensis
CCACCCCTACAACAATTCTGGAGGAAATTCTGCAGTAACCAGCCTGAAACCACCTTGGATACAATGGAGTGCTTGTGAGAAGCCAACAGGGATGTCTGAAAAGCAAATTCTGCCAGACAAACCTGAGCTCTTTTTTTGACTAGGCAAATTGCCAAATGGGTTGTGGGATTGTTGTGGATAACTTGATTTCATCTTGACTTTAGCAAATCCTCTGACGAGGTGCCTCATGACACCCTCATCACATAGAAACAGAGATAGACAGCAGGAGCATCCAAAGTGAACATTGATTACCGTGTGACACCCCCTAATAGACAATTAGGTCAATCCACAATTGTCTGCAGGATTGCAGTCAGAGTGCTTGGCAGTGGCACATTGTCACAGTAGGGTGCCACAGGATTCTCTCCTTGAACTAGCACTCTTCAACCTTTTTAGAAAAGATTCAGAGAAGGCAGTACAAGGAATGGAAATTTAATATGCTGGCAATGGAAAGCTATGTGGGATAGCAAGTACACTGCAAGGCAGATGTCAGATGCCGGGAGATTGTGATAGCACAGAACCCCGGGCAGAAAACAACAGAGTGACATTGAGGAGGGACAAGTGCCAAGTCCTGCAGGGAGGGGCAAGAAACCAAAAGCTCCCCTGCAAAGTCGGGAATGCTTGCTGAAACAGAATGTGAAGGAGAAGGATCCTGCGATTGTTGTGGATCACAAGCTAAAGACGAACCAACAATGTGATGCAGCTGCTGAAAGGCTAGATCCTCCTTTGTGCTACAATAGCGGAAGGATCCCATTCGGACCATGTGAATTACTGGTTCCCCTGCACTCTTCAGCAGTCAGACCTCACACAGAAACATAGAAGGATGGAAACAGAGCGAATCAGAAAGGGTCTCCCGGGCCCTCTAGTCTGACCCACAGCTCCAGTCGGCTGCACTCACGTCATGGAGTCCCGTACCCAGTTCTGGGCACCAAAGTTTTAAAAAGTGGAAAGAAAGCTGGAAACGGTTCAGAGGAGGGCAACAAGGATCATCCAGGGGCTGAATAAAAGCCCAGTGAGAGAAGACTGAGAGAACAAAGCACATTCAGCCAGAAGAAGTGTAGACTAATGGGTGAGATGATCCCACTGTACAAGTACCTGGAAAACTTCACAAAGAGGAAAGACAAATTCTCTTCTCACTCATTCCACAGGGCAGGACATGGAATAAGAGGTTGAATAAAACCAGACACCAGGTAGAACTTCCCAACTATCTGAGCAGTACGGCACAGGAACATATTACCTGGGGAAGTTGTGGGCTCTCCCCTTCAGATCTGCTCTTGATGCTCAGATATCCATTTTTAAGATGTATGACTTCCTTCTGAGTAACACTTCATGCCTTCTAAAATCATCACGCTCATCTGTGGGAGCTTCTGCCACAAAAGTCACCCTTGCTTTCACCATGCTGCCAAAGTCTTCCGCAAAGGACTAGCAGGACAATCCGACCCATGGAAGACTCATGGAATAACAGAACAGCATTGCTGGAAGGAGCCAGAAGGCCATTGGTAAAACCTCCTGCTATTGCAGGCCACTGAGAGACACCGTTTAGAAACCATTCAATGTGTTCTTGAATGCCTGATCCTCTCACACTCACACCTGATCACACTCCTAGTGCAGACATGTCTACAAGTCAGGAATGGTATGGACGAAACCTTGACAGAAGTGCTAAGCTTTCAAATGTCTAGAGTTTCTCACACTGCAGGAATACAGCTCCCTGTATGCATCTG
>NW_025336235.1:0-19513 GCF_004798865.1 Varanus komodoensis
TCCCTCGCACAGGCCTCCGTTTCCGCCCGTTCTGAGCACGTTTCGATGGTCGGAGGCCCGCACGGACGCCGCGATTTCCCGGCCCCACCCTGACAGAGGCCCAAAAGTTTCCCCAAAAAGAGGTTGACGCGGACACACCTAGTCCTCTTTGAGACGCTGTACCTCCGCGCAGGCCTCCATTTCCGCCCATTCCGAGCGCGTTCCAACAGTCGGAGACCCGCCCGGAGGCCGCGACTTCCCGGCTCCACCCTGACAGAGGGGCAAAAGTTGCCTGGAAAACAGGGACATGCACACACCTAGTCACCTTTGAGACACTGTCCCTCCGCGCAGGAATCTGTGCCCGCCGTTCCGAATGCGTTCCGATGGTCGGAGGACCGACCAGAGGCCGCAATTTCCCAGCTCTACCCTGACAGAGGGGAAAGAGTTGCCCTGAAAAAAGAGCCACGCGGACACACCTAGTCCTCTTTGAGATGCTGTCCCTCCGCGCAGGCCTCCATTTCCCCTTGTTCTGAGCGCGTTCCGACAGTCGGACGTCCGCCCGGAGCCACGATATCCCGGCCCCACTCTGACAGAGGGGCAAATGTTGCCGAGAAAAGAGGGTGAAGCGGACACACCTAGTCCCCTTTGAGACGCTGTCCCTCTGCGCAGGAATCCGTTTCCACCCGTTCCGAGTGCGTTCTGACGGACGGATACCCGCCCAGAAGCCGCAATTTCCTGTCTCCCCCCTGACAGAGGGGCAAAAGTTGCCCCGAGTAGACGGCCACGTGGACACCCCTAGTACTCTTTGAGACGCAGTCCCTCACGCAGGCCTCCATTTCTGCCCATTCCCAGCGCGTTCCGCCAGTCGGACACCCGCTCGGAGGCCGCGACTTCCCGGCCCCACTCTGACAGAGGGGCAAAAGTTGCCCCAAAAAGAGGGCCACGCGGACACACCTAGTCCTCTTTGATACGCTGTCTCTCCACGCAGGCTTCCCTTTCTGCCCATACCGAGCGCGATACGACAGTCGGAGGCCCACCCGGAGGCCTTGATTTCCCGGCCCCAGCCTGAGAGAGAGGCAAAAGTTGCCTGGAAAATGGGCGAAACATGCGCACCTAGTCCTCTTTGAGACGATGTCCTTCGCGCAGGCTTCCATTTCTGACTGTTCTGAGTGCGTTTTGACGGTCAGAGGCCCTCCCGGAGGCCGCGATTTCCCGGCCCCACGCTGACAGTGGGGCAAACGTTGCCCCGAAAACAGGGGGACGCGCGTCCACCTAGTACTCTTGGAGACGCTGTCCCTCCGCGCTGGCCTCCATTTCCGCCCATTCCGAGTGCGTCCCGACAGTCGGAGAACCGCCCGGAGGCCGCGACTTCCCGGCTCCACCCTGACAGAGGGGCAAAAGTTGCCCGTAAAACAGGGCGATGCACGCAAACATAGTCCCATTTGAGATGCTGTCCCTCCGCGCAGGCCTCCATTTCCTCCCATTCCGAGCGCGTTCCGACGGTCGCAGGCCCGCCCGCAGGCCGCGATTTCCCAGCCCGACCCTGACAGAGGGCCAAAAGTTGCCCCGAAAAGGGGGCCACGCAGACACACCTAGTCCTCTTTGGTACGCTGTCCTTCCACGCAGGTCTCCGTTTTTGCCCATTCCGAGTGCGTTCCCACGGTCTGAGGCCCGCACGGAGGCTGGGATTTCCTGGCTCCACCCAGACAGAGGGGCAAAAGCTGCCCGGAAAACAGGGTGATGCACGCACCTAGTCCTCTTGGAGACGCTGTCCCTCCGCGCGGGCCTCAGTTTCTGCCCGTTCTGAGCACTTTCGGATGGTTGGAGTCCCGCCTAGAGACTGCGGTTTACCGGCTCCACTCTGACAGAGGGGCAAAAGTTGCCCTAAAAAGAGGGCCACACGGACACAACTTGTTCTCTTGGAGACTCAGTCCCTCGCGCAGGCCTCCGTTTCCGCCCATTCCGAGTGCGTTCCGACAGTCGGAGACCCGCCCGGAGGCCGCGATTTCCCGGCGCCAGCCTGACAGAGGTCCAAAAGTTGCCCCGAAAAGAGGGCCACGCGGACACACCTAGTCCTCCTTTAGACTTTGTCCCTCCACGCAGGCCTCCGTTTCCTCGAATTCCGAGCGTATTCTGACGGTCGGAGGCCTGCATGGGGACTACAATTGCCCGGCCCCACTCTGACAGAGGGGCAAAAATTGCCCCAAAAAGAGGGCCACGCGGACACACCTAGTCTTGTTTGAGACGATGTCCCTCCCCGCAGGCCTCCGTTTCTGCCTGTACCATCTGCGTTTCGATGGGCGGAGGCCCGCCCGAAGGCTGCGATTTCCCAGCCCCACACTGACAGAGTGGCAAAAGTTGCCCCGAATAGAGCAAGAGGCGGACACACCTAGTCCTCTTTGAGACACTGTCCCACAGCGCAGGTCTCCATTTCCGCCGATTCCGAGCGCATTCCGACGGACGGGGTCCGCCCTTGGTCCATGATTTCCTGGCCCCACTCTGCCAGAGGGGCAAAAGTTGCCCCAAAAAGAGGGCCACGCGGACACACCTAGTCTTCTTTGAGATGCTGTCCCTCCGCACAGGCCTCCGTTTCTGCCTGTACCGTCTGCGTTTCAACAGTCGGAGGCCCGCCCGAAGGCTGCGATTTCCCAGCCCCACCCTGCCAGTGAGGCAAAAGTTGCCCCGAATGGAGGGAGAAGCGGACACACCTAGTCCTATTTGAGACGCTGTCCCACGGAGCAGTCCTCCATTTCCGCACATTCCGAGCACGTCCCGATGGACGGGGCCCTATCTGGGGCTGCGATTTCCCGTCCACACTCTTACAGAGTGGCAAAATTTGCCCCAAAAAGAGGTCCACGCGGACACACCTAGTCTTCTTTGAGATGGTTTCCCTCCACGCAGAACACCGTTTCCGCCCATTCCGAGCGCGTTCCATGTTCGGATGCAGGCCCGGAGGCTGCGATTTCCCGGCCAAACCCTGACAGAGCGGCAAAAGTTGCCCCGAAAAGAGGGCCACGTGGACACACCTACTCCTCTTTGAGACGCTGTCCCTCCGCGCAGGCCTCCTTTTCCGCCCATTCCGAGTGCGTTCCGAAGGTCGGAGGCCCGCCCAGAGGCGGCGATTTCCCGGCTCGACCCTGACAGAGGGGAAAAAGTTGCCTCGAAAACAGGGCGATGCGCGCGCACCTAGTCCTCTTTGCGATGCTGTCCCTCACGCAGGCCTCCGCTTCCACCCGTTCCCGGCACGTTCTGATGGTCGGACGCCCGCCCGGAGGCCGGGATTTCCCGTCACCCACCCTGACAGAGCGGCAAAAGTTTCCCCGAAAAGAGGTGGACGCACGCACACTTAGTCCTCTTTGAGACGCTTTCCCTCCACGCAGGCCTCAGTTTCCGGCTGTTCCGAGCACATTCCGACGGTCTGAGGCCTGCCCGGAGGCTGCGATTTCCCGGTCCCAATCTTCCAGAGGGGCAAAAGTTTCCCCGACAGGAGGGGCACGCGGACACACCTAGCTCTTTTTGAGATGCTCTCTGTCCGCGCAGGCCTCGGTTTCTGCCCGTAGCAAGAGCTTTCCGATGGTCGGAGGTCCGCCCAAAGGCCGGGATTTCCCGGCCCCACCCTGACAGAAAGGCAAAAGTTGCCCGAAAAACAGGGTGAAGCTCGCACACCTAGTCCTCTTTCAGACGCTGTCCCTCACTCAGGCCTCTGTTTCCGCCCATTCCGAGCACGTTCCGATGGTCAGAGGCCTGCCCGGAGGCCATGATTTCCCGGCCGCACCCTGACTGAGGGACAAAAGTTGCCCCGAAAAGAGGGCCACGCGGACACACCTAGTCCTCTTTGAGATGCTGTCCCTCGCTCAGGGCTCCGTATCAGCCCGTTCCGAGGGCAAAAGTGCTCCAAAAAAAGGACACGCGCACCTAGTCCGCTTGGAGACGCTCTCCCTCCGTGCAGGCCTCCGTTTCCACCCGTTCCGAGCGCGTTCCGACAGTCGGACGACTGCCCGGAGGCCGAGATTTTCCAGCTCCACCCTTAGAGAGGGGCAAACGTTGCCCCAAAAGAGGGACACATGGACACACATAGTCCTCTTTGAGACGTTGTCCCTCGCGCAGGCCTCCGCTTCGGCCCTTTCTGAGCACGTTCCGACGGTCGGATGCCCGCCAGGAGGACGCGATTTCTCAGCCCCACCCTGACAGTTGGGCTAAATTTGCCCTGAAAACAAGGGGAAGAGCGCGCACCTAGTCCTCTTGGAGAAACTGCCCTTCGCGCAGGCCTCCGTTTTCAGGATTCCTGCACGGAGGGACAGCGTCTGATAGGGGACTAGGTGTGTCCGCGTCACCCTCATTTCGGGGCAACTTTTTCCCCTCTGTCAGAGCGGGGCCAGGAAATCGTGGCATCCGTGAGGATGTGCGAACTTCGGAACGCGCTCAGAACAAGCGGAAACGGAGGCCTGTGCGGAGGGCCTTGCTCCACTTTGAGACGCTGTCCCGCCATACAGGCCTCCATTTCTGCCTGTTCTGAGTGCGTTCCGACAGTCGGAGGCCCTCCCGGAGGCCGCGATTTCCCGGCCCCACCCTGACCGAGGGGAAAAAGTTGCCCCGAAAAGAGGGCCACGGGGACACACCTAGTCTTCTTTGAGATGGTGTCCCTCCGTGCAGGACGACGTTTCCGACCGTTCCGAGCGTGTTCCATGTTCAGATGCATGCCCGGAGGCTGCCATTTCCCGGCCCCACCCTGGCAGAGGGGCAAAAGTTGCCCCGAAAAGAGGGCCACGCGGACACACCTAGTCGTCTTTGAGACGCTGTCCCACCGCGCAGGCCTCCATTAACACCCATTCCGAGTGCGTTCCGACTTACGGGGCCCGCCCTGGGTCCACGATTTCCCGGCCCCACTCTTACAGAGGGGCAAAACTTGCCCCAAAAAGAGGGCCACGCGGATACACCTAGTCTTCTTTGAGATGGTGTCCCTCCATGCACGACTACGTTTCCGCCCGTTCCGAGAGCGTTCCACGTGCGGATGCAGGCCCGGAGGCTGCAATTTCCTAGCCCCACCATGACAGAGGGGCAAAAGTGGCCCGAAAAAGAGGGCCACGCAGAAACCTAGTCAACTTTTAGACGCTGCCTCTCCACGCAGGCCTCCATTTCCGCCCATTCCGATGGCGTTCCGACGGTCGGAGGCCCGCCCGGACGCCGCGATTTCCCAGCTCCACCCTGACAGAGGGGCAAAAGTTGCCCCGAAAACAGGGCGACACGCGCTCACCTAGTCCTTTTGAGACGCTGTCCCTCGGCGCAGGCCTTCGTTTCTGCACGAACCGAGCGCGTTCCAACAGTCGGAGGCCCGCCCGGAGGCCGAGATTTCCCGGCCCCACGCTGGCAGAGAGGCAAAAGTTGTCCCGAAAGAGGGGCGATGCACGCACAACTAGCTTTCTTTGAGATGCTGTACCTCCGGGCAGGCCTCCATTTCCGCCCGTTCCGAGCGCATCCCGACGGTCTGAGGCCACGCAGTGGCCGCGATTTCCCGACCTAACCCTGACAGAGAGGCAAAAGTTTCCCGGAAAACAGGGCGAGGCGCGCTTCTAGTCCTTTTTCAGGCACTGGCCCTCCACGCAGGCCTCCAATTCCGCCCATTCCAAGCGCGTTCCTACGGTCGGAGACCCGCCCGGAGGCCAGGATTTCCCAGACCAACTCTGACAGAGGGGCAAAAGTTGCCCCGAAAAGAGGGCCACGAGGACACAACTACTCTTCTTTGAGACGCTGTTCCTCCGCCAGACCTCTGTTTCTGCATGTTCAGAGCGTGTTCCGTCGGTCGGAGGCCCGCCCGTAGGCCGCGAGTTCCCGGCCCCACCCTGACAGAGGGGCAAAAGTTGCCCCCAAATGAGGGCCACGCGGAAAACCTAGTCCTCTTTGAGACGCTGTCCCTCATGCAGGCCTCCATTTCCGCCCATTCCGAGTGCGTTCCGACGGTTGGAGGCCTGCCCGGATGGCGCGATATCCCGGCCCCACCCTGACAGAGGGGCGAAAGTTGCCCCGAAATGGGGGAGACGCACGCGCACCTAGTTTTCTTTGAGACGCTGTCCCACCACGCAGGCCTCCATTTCCGCCCGTTCCGACTGTCGGAGGCCCACCCAGATGCCGCAATTTCCCGGCCCCACCCTGACAGAGGGGCAAAAATTGCCCCGAATAGAGCGCCACGTGGACGCACCTAGTCCTCTTTCAGACTCTGTCCCTCCACGCAGGCCTACATTTCCGCCTTTACCGAGCGCTTTCCGACAGTCAGAATCCTATCAGAGGCCACAATTTCCCAACCCCAACCTGACAGATGGGCAAGACTTGCCCCAAAAGGAGGGCGACATGCGCTCCCCTAGTTTTCTTTGAGAAGATGTCCCTCCGCGCAGGCCTCCGTTTCTGACCATTCCGAGCTCGTTCCGAAAGTCGGAGGCCCGCCGAAGGCCGGGATTTCCCGGCCCCACCCTGACAGAAAGGCAAAAGTTGCCCCGAAAACAGGGCGACGCGCGCGCACCCAGTCCACGTTGAGACACGTTCCCTCACGCAGGCCTCCTTTTTCGCCCATTCCGAGAGCGTTCTGACGGTCAGAGGCCCGCCTGCAGAACGCGATTTCCCGGCCCCAGATTCACAGATTGGCAAAAGCTGCCCTGAAAGGAGGGCGATGAGTGAGCCCCTAGTTTTCCTTGAGAAAATGTTCCTCCGGGAAGGCCTCCATTTCCGCCTTTTCTGAGCGCGTTCCGATGGTCGGAAGCCCGCCCGTAGTCCGCAATTTCCTGGCCCCACCCTGACAGAGGGGCAAAAATGGACCTGAAACCAGGGCGACGCGGGGACACCTAGTCCTCTTTGAGACGTTGTCGCGCCGCACTGGACTCCGTTTCTGCCAATACCGAGCGCGTTACGACAGTCGGAGGCCAGCCCGAAGGCCAGGATTTCCCGGCCCCACTCTGACAGAGGGGCAAAAGTTGCTCCGAGAACAGGGCCACGCGGACACACCTAGTCCTCTTTGAGACGCTGTCCCTCCGCACAGGCCTCCATTTCGGCCCATTCCGAGCGCGTTCCAACAGTCTGAGGCCCGCCCGGAGGCCGGTATTTCCCAGCTCAACCCTGACAGAGGGGCAAACGTTGCCCCGAAATGAGGGCCACACGGACACACCTGGTTCTCTTGGAGACGTAGTCCCTCGCGCAGGCCTCCGTTTCCGCCCATTCTGAGCGCATTCCGACAGTCAGAGACACGCCCGGAGGCCGCAACTTCCCGGCTCCACCATTACAGAGGGGCAAAAGTAGCCCCGAAAGGAGGGCGACGCTTGCGCCCCTAGTTGTCTTTGAGAAGCTTTCCCTCCGCGCTGGCCTCCGTTTCTGCCTATACCGAGCACGTTACGACAGTCGGAGGCCCGCCCGCAGTCCGGGATTTCCCGGCCCCACCCTGACAGAGAGGCAAAAGTTGCCCAGAAAACAGGGCGAAAGGGACGCACCCAGTCCTCTTTGAGACGCTGTCCCTCCGTGCAGGCCTCCATTTCGCCCGTTCCGAGCACGTTCCAACAGTCTGAGGCCCGCCCAGTGGCCGCGATTTCCCGGCCCCAGCCTGACAGAGGGACAAAAGTTGCGCCGAAAAGGGGCCATGCACGCGCACTTACTCCTCTTTCAGACGCTGTCCCTCCATGCAGGCCTCCATTTCTGCCTGTTCTGAATGGTCGAAGGCCCGTCCGAAGGCCAGGATTTACCGGCCCAACCCTGAAAGAGGGGCAAAAGATGCACGGAAAACAGGGCGAAGCGTGCACCTAGTCCTCTTTGAGAAGCTGATCTTCGCGCAGGCTTCCGTTTCCGCCCGTTCCGAGCGTGTTCCGACGGTCGGAGGCCCGCCCGGACACCGCAATTTCTTGGCCCGACACTGAGAAAGGGGCAAAAGTTGCCCCGAAAAGAGGGCAATGCGGACACACCTAGTCCTCCTTGAGACGCTGTCCTTCCACGCAGACCTTCGTTTTAGCCCGTTCCAAACGCGTTCCCATGGTCGGAGGATTGCACGGAGGCCGCGACTTCCCGGCCCCACGTTGACAGTGGGGCAAACTTTGCCCCGAATAGAAGGTGATGCGGACAGACCTAGTCCCATTTGATACGATGTCCCTCGCGCAGGCCTCCATTTCCGCCCGTTCCGAGCACTTTCTGACGGTCGGAGGCCTGCCCGGAGGCCGCGATTTGCCGGCCCCACCCTGACAAAGGGCCAAAAGTATCCTGAAAAAGAGGGTAACGCTGGCACACCTAGTCCCCTTTGAGACGCTTTCCCTCTGCGCAGAAATCCATTTCCGCCAATTCAGGGCGCGTTCCGACGGTCGGAGGCCCGCCAAGAGGCCACGATTTCCCGGCCCAACCCTGACAGAGGTCCACAAGTTGCCCCGAAAAGAGGGCCACGCGGACACACATAGACCTCTTTGAAATGCTGTCCTTCCGCGCAGGCTTCCGTTTCTACCCATACCGAACGGGTTACGACGGTCGGGTGTCCGCCCGAAGGCCAGGATTTCCTGGCCCCACCCTGACAGAGAGGCAAAATATGCCGGAAAACAGGGCCCACCCGGAGGCCACGATTTCCCAGCCCCACCCTGACACAGGTCCAAAATTTTCCCAAAAAGAGGGTGACGCGGACACACCAAGTCTCCTTTGAGATGCTGTCCCTCCGCGCAGAAATCTGTGTCCGCCCATCCGTGCACGTTCCGACGGTCGCAGGTCCGCCTGAAGGCCGGGATTTCCCGGCCCCACCCTGACAGAGAGGCAAAAGTTGCCCGGAAAACAGGGCGAAGCGCATGCATCTAGTCCTCCTTCGCGCAGGCCTCCGTTTCTGCCCGTACCGAGAGCGTTCCGACGGTCGGAGGCTTGGATGGAGGCAGCGATTTCCCGGCCCCACGCTGACAGGGGGGCAAACTTTGCCCGAAAACAGGGGGACCCGCATCCACCTAGTCCTCTTGGAGACGCTGTCCCTCTGCGCAGGCCTCCGTTTCTGCCCATTCCGAGCACTTTCCGACGGTCGGAGGCTTGCCCGGAGGCCGCGATTTCCCCGCCCAACGATGACAGTGGGGCAAAAGTTGCCCCGAAATCAGGGTGACGCGCTTCCACGTAGTCCTCTTGGAGGCGCTGTCCCTCCGCGCTGGCCTCCATTTCCACGCATTCCGAGCGCGTTCCGACGGTCGGAGGCCCGCCCAGAGGCCGCGATTTCCCGGCCCCACCCGGACAGAGGGCCAAAAGTTGCCCCAAAAATAGGGTGACGCGGACACACCTAGTCCGCTTTGAGATGCTGTCCCTCCGCGTAGGAATCCGTTTCCAAACGTTCCGAGTGGGTTCCGACAGTCGGAGGCCCGCCCGGGGGCTGAGATTTCCCGGCCCCACACTTACAGAGGGCCAAAAGTTCCCCCGAAAAGAGGGTGAGGTGGACACATCTAATCCTTTTTGAGACGGTGTCCCTCCGCGCAGTCCTCCGCTTCTGCCCGTTCTGAGCGTGTTTGGACGATCGGAGGCCTGCCCGGAGGCCACAATTTCCCGGTCCCCCTCTGACAGAGTGGCAAAAGTTGCCCTGAAAAGTGGGTGACGCGGACACACCTAGTCCCCTTTGAGAAGCTGTCCCTCATCGAAGGCATCTGTTTCTGCCCGTTCCGAGCACGTTCCGACGGACGGAGGCTTGCCCGGAGGCCGCGATTTCCCCGCCCAACGCTGACAGTGGGGCAAAAGTTGCCCCGAAAACAGGGTGACGTGCTTCCACGTAGTCCTCTTGGAGGCACTGTCCCTCCGCGCTGGCCTCCATTTCCACGCATTCCGAGCACGTTCCGACGGTCGGAGGCCCGCCCAGAGGCTGCAATTTCCCGGCCCCACCCGGACAGACGGCCAAAAGTTGCCCCAAAAATAGGGTGACGCGGACACACCTAGTCCGCTTGAGATGCTGTCCCTCCGCGTAGGAATCCGTTTCCAAACGTTCCGAGTGCGTTCCGACAGTCGGAGGCCCGCCCGGGGGCTGAGATTTCCCGGCCCCACGCTTACAGAGGGCCAAAAGTTGCCCCGAAAAGAGGGTGAGGCGGACACATCTAATCCTTTTTGAGACGGTGTCCCTCCGCGCAGTCCTCCGCTGCCGCCCGTTCTGAGCATGTTTGGACGATCGGAGGCCTGCCCGGAGGCCGCAATTTGCCGGCCGCACGCTGGCAGAGGCCCAAAAGTTGCCCCGAAAATAGGGTGACGCGGACACACCTAGTCCTCTTTGAGATGCTGTCCCTCCGCGCAGGCCTCCATTTCCACTTGTTATGAACGCCTTCCGACGGTCAGACGTCCACCCGGAGGCCACGATTTCCCGGTCCCACTCTGACAGAGTGGCAAAAGTTGCACTGAAAAGTGGGTGACGCGGACACACCTAGTCCCCTTTGAAACGCTGTCCCTCAGCGCAGGGATCCGTTTCCAAACATTCCGAGTGCGTTCCGATGGTCGGAGGCCCGCCCAGAGGCCGCGATTTCCTGGCTCCACCCTGACAGAGGGGCAAAAGTTGCCCCAAAAAGAGCGCCACGCGGACACACCTAGTATTCTTTAAGACGCTGTCCCTCCGTGCAGGCCTTCGTTTCTGCCTGTACCGACCACGTTTCGACGGTCGGAGGCCCGCCCGAAGTCTGCGATTTCCCGGCCCCACCATGACACAGAGGCAAAAGTTGCCCCAAAAAGAGGGAGAAGCGAACACACCTAGCCCTCTTTGCGACGCTGTCCCGCGCGCAGGCCTCCATTTCCGCGTGTTCCGAATGCATTCCGACGGTTGGAGGCCCGCCCAAAGGCCGCGATTTCCCGGCCCCAACCTGACAGAGGGCGAAAGTTGTCCCAAAAAGAGGGCCACGTGGACACATCTAGTCCTCTTTGAGCATCTGTCCCTCACGCAGGCCTCTATTTCTGCCCTTACCGAACACGTTCCGACAGTCGGAGGCCCGCTCAGAGGCTGTGATTTCTCAGCCCCACCCTGACAGATGGGCAAGACTTGCCCCGAAAAGAGGGCGACGCGGACATACCTAGTTCTCTTTGAGACGGTGTCGCTCCACGCAGGCCTCTGTTTCCACCCATTCCAAGCGCGTTCCAAAGGTCGGACGACCTCCTGGAGGCCGCGATTTCCCTGCCCACCCTGACAGAGGGCCAAAAGTTGCCCCAAAAGAGGGCCACGCGGACACACCTAGTCTTCTTTGAGACGCTGTCCCCCCACGCAGGCCTCCGTTTCTGCCTGTACCAACAGCGTTTCGATGGTCGGAGGCCCGCCCGAAGGCTGCGATTTCCCAGCCCCACCCTGAAAGAGAGGCAAAAGCTGCCCCGAAAAGAGGGACACACGGACACATCTAGTCTTCTTTGAAATCGTGTTCCTCCGCGCAGGACTCTGATTCCGCCTGTACCGACCGGCTTTCGATGGTTGGAGGTCCGCCCGAAGGCTACGATTTCCCGGCCCCAACCTGACAGAGGGCGAAAGTTGTCCCAAAAAGAGGGCCACGTGGACGCATCTAGTCCTCTTTGAGCATCTGTCCCTCACGCAGGCCTCTATTTCTGCCCTTACCGAACACGTTCCGACAGTCGGAGGCCCGCTCAGAGGCTGTGATTTCCCAGCCCCACCCTGACAGATGGGCAAGACTTGCCCCGAAAAGAGGGCGAAGCGGATACACCTAGTCATCTTTGACACGCTGTCCCTCCACGCTGGTCTCCGTTTCTGCCCACTCCGAGCGCGTTCCGACGGTCGGAGGCCCGCCCGGAGGCCGCGATTTCCCGGCCCACCCTTACAGAGGGGCAAAAGTTTCCCCGAAAAGAGGGCCACGCGGACACATCTAGTCCTCTTTTAGACGCTGTCCCTCCACGCAGGCCTCCGTTTCCGCCCATTCCGATCGCATTCCGACGGTCGGAGGACCACCCGGAGGCCGCGATTTCCAGGCCCCACCCTGACAGAGGGGCAAAAGTTGCCCCGAAAAGAGGGCAGCGCAGACACACCTAGTTCTCTTTGAGACACTGTCCCTCCACGCAGCCCTCCGTTTCCGCCCGTTCTGAGCGCGTTCCAACAGTCAGAGACCGGCTCGGAGGCCACGAATTCCCGGCTCCACCCTGACAGAGGGCAAAAGTTGCCCCAAAAACAGGGCGACGCGGTCAAACCAAGTCCTCTTTGAGACGCTGTCCCGCCGCGCAGGCCTCCGTTTCCGCGTGTTCTGAGCGCGTTCCAACCGTCGGAGTCCTGCCGGCAGCCACGATTTCCCGGCCCCACCCTGATGAGGCGCAAAAGCTGCCCCGAAATGAGGGTGACGTGGACACACGTAGTCCTCTTTGAGACATTTCCCGTCCGCGCAGGCCTCCGTTTCATTCATTACCGAGCGCGTTCCAACAGTCGGAGGACCGCCCAAGGGCCACGATTTCCCCGTCCTAAACTGACAAGGGGTCAAAAGTTGCTTCGAAAAGAGGGCCACGCGGACACACCTAGTCTTCTTTGAGATGGTGTCCCTCCGCGCAGGACTCCATTTCCGCCCGTTCGGATCATGTTCCACGTTCGGATGCAGACCCGGAGGCTGCGATTTCCCGTCCCCACCCTGACAGAGAGACAAAAGTTGCCCGGAAAACAGGGAGATGCACGCACCTAGTCACCTTTGAGACGCTGTCCCTTCTCGCAGGAGTCTGTGCCCGCCATTCCGCGTGCGTTCCGACGGTTGGAGGAGCGCCCACAGGCCGTGCATTCCCGGCTCCACCCTGACAGAGGGGCAAGAGTTGCCCGAAAAGAGAGCCATGCGGACACACCTAATCGTATTTGAGCATCTGTCCCTTATGCAGGCCTACGTTTCCGCCCGTTCAGAGCACGTTCCGACAGTAGGAGGCGCGCCTGGATCCGCAATTTCCCGGCCCCACACTGACAGAGGGCCAAAAGTTGCTCCGAAAAGAGGGTGACGTGGACACACCTGGTCCTCTTTGAGATGCTGTCCCTCCACGCAGGCCACCATTTCCGCCCATTCCGACCGCGTTCCAACGGTCGGAGGCCAGCCCGGTGGCCGCGATTTCCCGTCCCCACGCTGACAGTGGGGCAAACATTGCCCAAAAACAGGGCGACGCGCGTCCACCTAGTCCCCTTGGAGACGCTGTGCCTCTGCGCAGGCCTCCGTTTCCGCCCATTCCGAGCGCGTTCCGACAGTCGGAGACCCGCCCGGAGGCCGCGACTTCCTGGCTCCACCCTGACAGGGGGCAAAATTTGCCTGGAAAACAGGGAGATGCACGCACCTAGTCACCTTTGAGACGCTGTCCCTCCGCGCAGGAATCTCTGCCCGCCGTTCCGAGTGCGTTCCGATGGTCGGAGGACCGCCCAGAGGCCGCGATTTCCCGGCTCCACCCTGACTGAGGGGCAAGAGTTGCCCCGAAAAGAGAGCCAGGCAGACACACCTAATCCTTTTTGAGCATCTGTCTCTAGCGCAGGCCTCCATTTCCGCCCGTTCAGGGCACGTTCCGACGGTCGGAGGCCCGCCCGGATCCGCGATTTCCAGGCCCCACCCTGACAGAGGGCCAAAAGTTGCCCCGAAAAGAGGGTGACGCGGACACACCTAGTCCTCTTTGAGACGCTGTCCCTCCGGGCAGGCATCCATTTCCGCCCATTCTGAGCGTGTTCCAACGGTCGGAGGCCCGCCCGGTGGCCGCGATTTCCTGGCCCCAGCCTGACAGAGGGGCAAAAGTTGCCAGGAAAACAGGGCGATGTACGCACCTAGTCCTTTTGGAGACGATGTCCCTCCGTGCGGGCCTCCGTTTTAGCCCATTCCGAGCACGTTCCCATGGTCTGAGGCACGCCCAGAGACCGGGATTTCCCAGTTCCACCCTGACAGAGGGGCAAAAGTTGCCCCGAAAAGAGGGCCACACGGACACAACTGGTTGTCTTGGAGACACAATCCCTCGCGCAGGCCTCCGTTTCCGCCCATTCCGAGAGCATTCCGACAGTCGGTGACCCGCCCGCAGGCCGCAACTTCCTTGCTCCACCCTGACAGAGGGGCAAAAGTTGCCAGGAAAACAGGGCGATGACGCACCTAGTCCTTTTGGAGACGATGTCCCTCCGTGCGGGCCTCCGTTTCTGCCCGTTCTGAGCGCTTTCTCACGGTCGGAGTCCCGCCCAGAGGCCGCGATTTCCCGACTCCACTCTGACAGAGGGGCAAACGTTGCCCCGTAAAGAGGGCCACGCGGACACACATAGTCCTCTTTGGGACGCTGTCCTTCGTGCAGGCTTTCGTTTCTGCCCGTTCCGAGTGCGTTCCGACGGTCGGAGGCTTGCACGGAGGCCGCGATTTCCCGGCCCCACGATGACAGAGGGGCAAACTTTGCCCGAATACAGGGCGACGTGCGTCCACCTAGTCCCCTTGGAGACGCTGTCCCTCTGCGCAGCCCTCCGTTTCCGCCCATTCCGAGCGCGTTCCGACAGTCGGAGAGCCGCCGGAGGCTGCGACTTCCTGGCTCCACCCAGACAGAGGGGCAAATGTTGCCCGGAAAACAGGGAGATGCACGCACCTAGTCACCTTTGAGACGCTGTCCCTCCGCGCAGGAATCTGTGCCCGTGGTTCCGAGTGCGTTCCGATGGTCGGAGGACCACCCAGAGGCCGCGATTTCCTAGCTCCACCCTGACAGAGGGGCAAGAGTTGCCCCGAAAAGAGGGTGACGCGGACACACCTAGTCCCCTTTGAGACGCTGTCCCTCGTCCAGGCCTTCATTTCCACCCGTTCCGAACACGTTCCGACGTTCGGAGGCCCGCCCGGAGGCCGCGAATTCCCGGCCCCACCCTGACAGTGGGGATAAAGTTGCCCCGAAAACAAGGGGAAGCGCGCGCACCTAGTCCTCTTGGAGAAAATGCCCTCCGTGCAGGCCTCCTTTTCGGCTTGTTCTGAGAACGTTCCGACGGTTGGACGTTCGCCCGGATGCCCTGATTTCCCGGCACAGTCTGACAGAGGGGCAAAGGTTGCCCCGAAAAGAGGGTGACGCGTACACACCTAGTCCTCTTTGAGATGCTGTCCCTCCACGCAGGCCTCCGTTTCCACCCATTCCGAGAGCGTTCCGACGGTCGGAGGCCCGCCCAAAGGCCCCGATTTCCCGGCCCCAAGCTGACAGAGGGGCAAAAGTTGCCCCGAAAAGAGGGCCACGTGGACACACCTAGTCCTCTTTGAGACGCTGTCCCTCCGTGCAGGCCTCCTTTTCTGCCCATTCCGAGCGCGTTCCGACGGTCGGAGGCCTGCCCTGGGGCCATGATTTCCCGGCCGCACTCTGAAAGAGGGGCAAAAGTTGCCCCGAAAAGAGGGCGACGCGGACATACCTAGTCTTCTTTGAGACGCTGTCACTCCACGCAGGCCTCCGTTTCCGCCCGTTCCGAGCGCATTCCGACGGTTGGAGGCCCGAACAGAGGCCGCGATTTCCCGGCCCCACCCTGAAAGATGCTGTCCCGCCACGCAGGCGTCCGTTTCTGCCCACTCCGAGCGCGTTCCGACGGCCGGACGCCCGCGCAGAGGCCGCGAGTTCCCAGCCCCACCCTGACAAAGGGGCAGAAGTGGCCCCGAATAGGGGTCCACATGGACACACCTAGCCCTCTTTGAGACGCTGTCCAACCGTGCAGGCCAGCGTTTCCGCGTGTTCAGAGCGGGTTCTGACGGTCGGAGGCCCGCCCAAAGGCCGCGATTTCCCTGCCCCAACCTGACAGAGGGGCAAAAGTTGCCCCGAGAATAGGGCCACGCGGAAACCTAGTCAACTTTTGGACGCTGTCGCTCCGCGCAGGCCTCCGTTCTGCCTGTTCCCAGTGCGCTCCAACTGTCGGAGGCCCACCCTGAGGCCACGATTTCCCGGCTCCACTCTGACAGAGGGGCAAATGTTGCCCAGAAAAGAGGCCAATGCGGACACACCTAGTCCTCTTTGAGACGCTGTCCCTCTACGCAGGCCTCCGTTTCAGCCCTTACCGAGACCGGTCTGACCGTCGGAGGCCCGCCCAGAGGTCACGATTTCCCAGCCCTACCCTGACAGAGGGGAAAAAGTTGCCCCGAAAAGAGGGCCACACGGACACACCTAGTCCTCTTTGAGACGCTGGATCTCCGTTCAGGCCTACATTTCCGCCCTTTCCGAGCGCGTTCCAACGGTCGGAGGACCGCCCGAAGGCCGGAATTTCCCAGCCCCACCCTAAGAGAGAGGCAAAAGTTGCCCGGAAAACAGGGCGAGGCGCGCATCTAGTCCTCTTTCAGGTGCTGTCCCTCCATGCAGGCCTCCGTTTCCGCCCATACTGAGCGCGTTCTGACGGTCGGAGACCCACCCGAAGGCCGGGATTTCCCCGCCCCACCATGACAGAGAGGCAGAAGTTGCCCAGAAAAAAGGGCGAAGCGCGCGCACACACCTAGTCATCTTTTTGATGCTCTCCCTCCTCGCAGGCCTCCGTTTCTGCTCCTTCCAAGAGCGTTTCCGGGCCCCACGCAGACAGAGGAGCAAAATTTGCCCTGAAAGGGGGGCGATGCCCCCACACCTAGTTTTCTGTGAGACGCTGTCCCTCCGCACAGGCCTCCTTTTCCGCCCGTTTCGAGCGCGTTCCAATGGTCGGAGGCCCGCCCGAAGGCTGGGATTTCCCGGCCCCACTCTGACAGATTGGCCAAAGTTGCCCGGAAAACAGGGCGACGTGAGCACCTGCTCCTCTTTGAGGCGCTGCCCCTTCGCGCAGGCCTCCGTTTCCACCCGTTCCGAGAGCGTTCCGACGGTCGGAGGCCCGCCCGGAGGCCTTGATTTCCCAGCCCCACTCTGACAGAGAGGCAACAGTTGCCCTGAAAACAGGGGGACGCGGGGTCACCGAGTCCTCTTTGAGACGCTGTCCCACCGCGCAGGCCTCCGTTTCTGCCCATACCGAGAGGTTCTGATGGTCGGAGGCATGCCTGGAGGCGGCGATTTCCCGGCACCACCCTGACTGATGGGCTAGATTTGCCCCGAAAACAGGGCGACGGGGACTCACTTAGTTCTCTTTCAGACGCTGTCTGTTGCGCAGGCCTCCGTTTCCGCCCGTTCTGAGCGCGTTCTCAGTGTCGGAGGCCCGCCTGGGGGCCGCGATTTCCCAGCCCTAACCTGACGGAGCGGCAAAAGTTGCTCGGAAAACAGGGCGAACTGCGTGCACCTAGTCCTCTTTGAGATGCTGTCTCTCCGTGCAGGCCTCCGTTTCCGCCCGTTCCGAGCCCGTTCCTCGTTCGGATGCACTCCCGGAGGCCGCAATTTTCTTGCCCCACCCTGACAGAGGAGCAAAAGTTGCCCCAAAAAGAGGGCGACGCGGACACACCTAGTCCTCTTTGAGATGCTGTCCTTCGCGCAGGCCTCCGTTTCCGCCCATTCCGGGTGTATTCCAACAGTCGGAGACCTGCCCGGAGGCCGCGACTTCCAGCTCCACCATGACAGCAGGGCAAAAGTTGCCCGGAAAATAGGGCGATGCACACAGCTAGTCCTCTTGGAGACGCTGTCCTTCGCTCAGGCCTCCGCTTCCGACCGTTCCAACGGTCGGAGGCCTGCCCGGATGCCGAGATTTCCCGGCCTCACCCTGACAGAGGGCCAAAAGTTTCTCCGAAAAGAGGGCCACGCGGACACAGCTCGTCTTCTTTGAGACGCTGTCCCTCGCGCAGTCCTCCGTTTCCACACTTTCCGAGCGCGTTCCGATGGCTGGAGGCCCCTCCGGAGGCCGAGATTTCCCGGCCCCACGCTGACAGAGGGGCAAACGTTGCCCCGAAAAGAGGGCGACGCGGACACACCTAGTCCTCTTTGAGACGCTGTCCCTCCACGCAGGCCTCCCTTTCTGTCCGTTCCGAGCGCTTTCAGATGGTCAGAGGCCCGCCCAGAAGCAGCGATTTCCCGGCTCGACCCTGACAGAGGGGCAAAAGTTGCCCCGAAAACAGGGCGACGCACACGCACCTAGTTCTCTTTGAGACACTTTCCCTCGCGCAGGGCTCCGCTTCCGCCCATTCCGAGCACGTTCCGATGGTCGGAGGCCCGCCCGGAGGCCGGGATTTCCCGTCACCCACCCTGACAGAGGAGCAAAAGTTTCCCCGAAAAGAGGTGGACGCATGCACACTTGTTCCTCTTTGAGATGCTGTCCCTCCACGCAGGCCTCGGTTTCCGCCTGTTCCGAGCGCATTCCGACAATCCGAGGCCCGCCCAGTAGCGGCGATTTCCCGGTTGCAATCTTCAAGAGGGGCAAAAGTTGCCCCGACAGGAGGGCCACGCAACACACCTAGTCCTCTTTGAGATGCTGTCCGTCTGCGCAGGCCTCCGTTTCAGCACTTACCGAGCGCATTCCAAAAGTTGGAGGCCCTCCCAGAGGCCGTGATTTCCCAGTTCTACCCTGACAGAGGGGAAAAAGTTGTCCCGAAAAGAGGGCCACATGGACACACCTAGTCCTCTTTGAAACGTCGTCCCACCGTGCAGGCCTCCATTTATGAATGTTTCGAGCGCGTTCCGACGGTCGGTGGCCCGCCCGAAGGCCGGGATTTCCTGGCCCCACCTTGACAGATAGGCAAAAGTTGCCGGAAAACAGGGAGTCGCGCGCATCTAGTCCTCCTTCAGGCGCTGTCCCTCCACGCAAGCTTCCGTTTCCGCGCATTCCGAGTGTGTTCCTACGGTCGGAGGACCCCTGGAGGCCGCGATTTCCCGGCCCCTCCCTGACAGAGGGGCAAATGTTGCCCCGAAAAGAGGGCCACGTGGACACACCTAATCTTCTTTGAGATGGTGTCCCTCCGAGCAGGACTGTACCGACCGTGTTTCGATGGTCGGAGGCATGCCCGAAGGCTGCGATTTCCCGGCCCCACCCTGACATAGAGGCAAAAGTTGCCCCAAAAAGAGGGCGACGCAGAAAACATAGTCCTTTTTGAGACGCTGTCCCTCATGCAGGGCTCCGTTTCCTCCCGTTCCGAGTGTCTTCAGATGGTCGGAGGCCCGGCCGGAGGCCACGAGAACCTGGCCCCACCCTGATAGTGGGGCAAAAGTTGCCCCAAAAAGAGGGCGATGCGGAAAACCTTTCCTTTTTGAGACGTTGTCCTTCATGCAGGCCTCCGTTTCTGCCCGTTCTGAGTGTGTTCAGAGGGTCGGAGGCCCGTCGGGGGCCGCGATTCCCGGCCCCACCCAGACAGAGGGGCAAACTTTGCCCGAAAACAGGGGGACCCGCATCCACTTAGTCCTCTTGGGGACGCTGTCCCTCCACGCAGGCCTTCGTTTCCACCCGTTCCAACTGCGTTCCGACATTCGGAGGCACTCCCGGAGGCCGCAATTTCCAGGCCCCACCCTGACAGAGGGGCAAAAGTTGCCCGGAGAACAGGGAGATGCACGCACCTAGTCACCTTTGAGACGCTGTCCCTCCGCGCAGGAATCTGTGCCCGCCATTCCGCTGCGTTCCGACAGTCGGACGACCGCCCAGAGGCCGCGATTTCCTGGCTCCACCCTGACAGAGGGGCAAGAGTTGCCCCGAAAAGAGGGTGACGCGGACACACCTAGTCCCCTTTGAGACGCTGTCCCTCCGCGCAGGAATCCGTTTCCACACATT
>NW_025336236.1:0-121839 GCF_004798865.1 Varanus komodoensis
CAAACCGGCCACCAACCTTGTGGCCCTACGCTGCACTGACTCCAACCTGGCTATATCCTTTCTGTAATGAGGGGCTCAAAACTGAGCACAATACTCCAACAATAGTATACTTTTAATTGCGCAGCCTTATTTTATACATCTGAGTGATTACTGAGAATATGCTATGCTTGGAACAGTGAAGCTCTCTTCATGCCATGCTGTTAATATGACACTTCATTGTTTCAACTAGTTATTTACACAAATGACAGGAATCTTCAAATGGCATTTATGCATTCCTTACATGGGATGGCATTTATATTTGAAATTTTTGAAAGATTTGAAAGAGTTACTTTATTAAGTCTTATAGAGAATGTTAAATTCAGGAGGTTAGCAATCAAGGATACATGAAATGCCAATAAAACAGGGACACATTAACAAAAGCATATTTTTTTCCAGCCTCTTACTACATGTTTTTCTAGGAGTACAATACAAATAGCTTTGAGTGAAGTGGTTTATTTTTCATATCAGTTGATAAGTGAAACAAACTTCTTAAAAACTACTACATACAGAGTTTAAAGGAAAACCTTGAATGTAGTCTATGTTTAATTTCAATCTGCTCTTACAGACCTTTTGCATATTCCCCTGGTGGTCTTTCAAAAGCCAGGTGTTTGGGATTGTCTCCAGCTTACTCAAAAACACCCCAGGCCTTGGATTAATACATGAGAGCTGCTTTTTATTTAGGTCTTCCCATTTACATAATGCCTCTTCATGGAATGTACACCCAAATTGAACCAGACTCTTAGTGGGTCAGTGGTGCATGGTCTTGTTTTTCCACTGAATTAAATTTTAAAATGGTCCTCCCTTACTAGAGCTGACAAAAACTGTGAAGGCATCTCTGAAATGGTGCTGTGCATAAATAGTATACTAATATCTATGCAGATTCTATGGTATAAAAGCATGGAAGGGAAACAAACCAATGCTTTGTAAATTGTCCTTAGTACATGTAAGTGTAATGTTCTTATTTGAAATATTAAATAAAGAGCAATATAGTTGTGTTAAATATGAAATACCACAGTGAAGGCCAGTATTTTAATGTGAAGTTAGGTAATACTGAATATGCAATACTCAGTTCATTATCACAATTTAGATAGATAAATAAATGCACGTTGACTTACATTACTTAAAAGTGCTATGAGTTACACTGAACTGTTAGGGCAGAGGTGTTTGCCTCACTGCCCTGTATGTAATCATCAGGAGAAGCAGTGGGTAGAGTCACTTTAGAGCTTAAAATACAGTATGACCAGGGGACTTTCTGACCTGTAAGCCAGCTGGTTGTTTATATTAAAGGCTACAGAGGGCAGACCTCAAGTTATCTTGCATATCATGCATTTATGAAATAGTTTAAATAATGATTGAGAATTGGGTTAAAAATGGGTAGAAAATGAAAATGAACCTTCTGATAATGGTTAAAAGTAAAAGATCACTTTTTGTCCCAACTTAGTTTATGAACATAAAGGGATAGTCAATCAAGGTTAGAGCAAAAGAGATTAAAAATAGTAACTGGGTTTGTGGGTATGACAAAGACAGTTATGTATTTTGCCTTTATTTTTTAAAAATATTTTTTCTAGCAGCCAGTGAGGATTTGTAAATAGTTCATTATAGGAAAATTAAAGTGAAAAACCCTTTCACATTTATCACAGAAAAAAAGGTAAATTTTCAGGGACAGACAAGGCTTTGGTCTGTTGGACCTGTTAGAAATGTTACAGAGCAAAAATGAAGTAGAAGAACTTTTTGATAATAAGCAGGTTGACATGTCCTATAACTCCTATTTAATATTTTGTAAGAGTTTCTATTTTTATATCTAGATTATGAAAACATATTATGACTGAAATTGCAAAATGAATAAATCTGTAATGTAGTCAAGATGAATGGGAATAGTGAAAAATTACAATACATATCCAGTCTCATATATAAAATGCTGAAACTGTCTTTAAAAACAAGCAACCAAGAAACGATAATACTAATCAATCATTCTGGGTGCCATTTTTCAAATGACTTGCCTAGTTTTGTCTTAGTTAACCAAACAAACAAAACAGACAATGGTACTTTTGAGTTTAACATTCTTATCATCGCTTGGCAAATGACCTGTGTTTGAAGAGTATTTGATTTTTTAAAGTGCATTTGTTCAACTTAGATCAATCCAAGATGCAATTTGGGTGAACAATCTGTGGCCCTTGGGCTAATTTCACATGGCCCTCAGTGTGCTATCAGTTCAAATTTCCAACAACAGAAATTTGTCACTTCTCTGGTAATCTGTCACATAGGAAAGAAGAAGGAGAGGGAAAAGGAATGACAGAAAGAGTGTCAGAAAGAGAATGAGATAGGGAGTGAAAGCATGAAAGCCCTGTTATGCCTTGCATAAGGGCGAAACCATAGATTTTTAGTATAGTTTACATGTTCACCTCAGTAACAAATAGCAGACTCATATTGATAAATAATCATTGATCCAACAAGTTTAGTTTACCTGAACTACAATAGAGGTTTTTACCGATTTTATAATTAATTCATTAGAGGGCTTAGAGGAATCCTTGATATACCAAGGACCGTACTAAGAACCATATTTGCCAAATTTGCACATAATAATGAACTTAATAAAATATGTTAAAAATTGTATGCTGGAAAAAAACAATACTTGAAATTCCATTCCATTTCCATATTTTGAAAGGAAGTTGTTTCGTATCTTTTTTACAATAGCCCGATATAAATCTTTTCAAAAACATATCTCATGTCAGCTTTAAGCTTAGCATATTGCATAATCAGAGTTTGAGTGCACAGTTGTTTAACTGACCTATATTTGAAAATTGTGGCGCTATATGTTTTCACTGCATTTTATGTTTTGTGGGCTGCCTTGTAAAGACTACAACATAAAATACATAAAAGAGTAAAATAATCTCTCCCATATTTGAAGACCTCCCTTGACTACCAGTCTATTTCTGAGCATGGTCTGGTTTTGACCCATAAAGCCTTTTTACATGTAATGCTTAACCTGGTTTAGTGTTATATGCATAAGCAGAAGCAAGCTCAAACATTGTTTCTTTTTTCCTCTGGGGTGAAAGCATTGGAAGCTTTTATGAGAGGCCCAGTTCATACTGTTATTACCTTTTTGAGATGAAGTGGTTTGCTATCAGGATTAAGAATAGGTTTTGTGAATCTGAAACTCACTCCACTGAATATCTATCCCCTTGGGCTTGCTTGTTGTAAGGAGTTATGCAAGGAAATCGCAGTTGACGGATAAAACCAGAAACCATAGGAACTAAAGAGCAAGTCAAGAGGTGAGATCAAACAGAAGTTAGAGAGCAAATCTGAAGTAAACCACGAAGCAGGATCATATAGCAAAGCAAAAGTAATGTTTACCAATAGGTTAGTAACCTTCATGCTTGCACAAGTCCTTTTTTATCCTTGAGAAAGAGACTGAAAGTATCTCACTTACAGTGGAATTCACTGTTACAGTAAACTCAGACTTGCTAACAAGACAGGATCCTCTTGTGTAATTGAACAAAGTAGAGGGTTTTTTTTTTTTAAACGAATGGAGGAAATGCAACAGTAATAATAAAATTAGTATTATTATATATTCTTCCATGTGTAAAATTATTTCTGGTTTTAGTTCTTTCTACATGGAAGCACCTAATGTGTACATTTTTCAAAATATTAGAAGTATCCAATAGGATCAAGCTGTTCCTATTTCTTCCATCATAAAAGGTAAAGAAGAACCCAGTTGCTGAATCAGACCTGGAATTCCACCTAGTCCAACATCTTGTTGCCAACAATGCCTGCCATATTGCTCCAGAAAGCTTGCAGTATACTCCCATATTGAATATCCTCTGCATCTGGTGTTCAAACATATATTATCTCAGCTTGGATGTTCCATTTAGTTTGATCATGGCTTATCTAATCATCCAGAAATGGCATTACCCTTTTTAAAAGGTCATTTAGAAATAGCAAGTAGTCATCTCACTTGTGGAAGAATAAGGGCATAAAGGAGAAAAGATGTATTTTCCCCTTCAAGGAGAAAGGCAATTATGAACAAACTAGGAACTGCCAGAGATCTTCTTCAACCATCTCAGCCTGAAGCTACCCAAGGCTGCTTTCCAGAACTACACAAAATTAGCTGGTATTGAAGGAAGGTTGCAAATGTGTAAGCAACTCTTGTAGTCTCCATTGTACTGTCCATTCACTTGTCAAGTACAGTCAATCTTAGTGCAAATTAGATTTCTAAATTATACATGGAATGTACAATTAAGAAGAGCTATTCAGTTGTGCAACATTCATTGAGTTTTCACCCTCCTAATGAAATTAAATCTGAAAGTGTAAGATTGTCTTGCAGTGCTCCTTGTTATTTTCCTTATGCTAGAAACCCCTTATGCTATGTATGGAAGCAGCACTGCCTTCTTACATACCTAAGTAAGTGGCCTCATTCAGATGTAGCATGACTAAAAGGATGCTTTCACACTGTAGACAAATGCTGCTGATGCATGTTTGCTGGTTTGTTTTACTAATCTCATTTAGTATGACATCCAAAGACAGGCAATCTGTGGTCAGTTGTAACTGTCATTTGCTAAAACAACTCAACTTCAACTATGGTTTATGAGAGAGGCTAGTTTTAGTAAGACATACTTAAGATTAATCACAGTTTAGAATCAGATGTAATACTGCATTGAGTTCTGTTATGTGTACAACCTTGGGCCCATACACTCACTGTCCCCAATACTTTGGCTTGCCATAAGGAGGATATCAGAATCTTTCATTTTAGTTTTTAATTAACTGTACCTTAGTATCTGAACAATAAATTGTGTATAATTTTTACTATGACTAAGACAAGCCAACTCGCTTTTTCAGTAAACCTCACTTAAGACTTTGGCCATGTTCAGCAATAATGCTAAATGCACTTATTTAAAATAGAAATAAATAGCTATGATTTCTTTGTGACCGTTCCAGAGGAGGGTAGCATAGTGGGGAGTTACCAAGCCTTTGATCACATGATGTGAAATGTAACATTCTGCCCAAGTAGAGCCAAGAAGAGCTGCTAATTCAGACTGATAGTTTTCAATAGGGTGCCTAGAAATAAAATGACAGGGTAAAACCCTTGTTAGCTTCATGTGATCACACACAACAGTAACACAGGGCATAGGGGAGGAAATGTTATGAAGGTGCAATGCTCATTATCCTTAATGAGCTTAGGTGGAAAGGGAGATACTTTTGACTTGTGGGTGTTTTATGCAGAAGATTTCATCTGATGGTGAAGTGACATTTTGGAAAATTGTAAAGGAAGAAAATGTTTTGGCTCCACAAAAATTAATTAGGGGAAAAGTGGTAAGGGAACAAAATACAGTTGCTTAAGAATACTCTAACAGCTGTAAAATGAGAACTTCCTGGAACATTTGTTAATATAATTATATAAAAAGACATTTTTATATTTCCCTATTCTAGTATTAAAAAGAGGTTTTGTCAAGCAGTAACAATTTATTCCTTATGGAAACTGCTATATTATTGTCTGATGGGCATTTTACAACCATAAAAAAATGGATTAAAGAAAATTAAACAGTATTTTTAAGACATTGAAAGAATGTGACATGCTAACAACATTCTTTATCTAAAGAGGCTGAAGGAAGAAGACACTTAGCTTTGTATTCCAGCATTTAACCAGATTCTGTTTTCTAAAAATATAGATCATTTAGCAGATTTTTAGTTTATAGCAACAGCCAAACACAGCCTAGCTAAGAAATTCAAGGCCAAATGCTTAGAATTAAACGTTGGAGTAGATTGGTTTAAATGCACATTCTGGTTTCATCAGTTTGTGGATCACCAAAGCCACAACCACTACATGGAGTCCCTTGGCTATAAATGTGTTCTGTTGCTGAGAAAATGGAAAATCGTCTTTAAGTTGAGTTTGTATGTAAGTTAGATCACATATGGTTGGCCTTCCACATTGGTAGGGGTTAGGGGCACAGGACCCCTGCGAAAGTGGGAAAATGGCAACTATTTCTAACCCCACCCAAACTCACCAGTGCCTCCTGCTTGCAACAAGGAAATGCCAGAGATATTTCCCCTCTCTGGATGGGTGACGTGGGAAGACATGCTTTGGAGACCCACCTCTTTCACTTCCTCTCTGTGGTGATGCTTTGGAGGCCCTTGCTCTCTCCCAGTTTGCTTCCTGTCTATGGTGATGATGATTTTCTGCAATATTTGTTTTAATTAATAGGCTTACTAGCAGTTTGTAAGTATGGGTTGTCTGCAGCTTGACTATTTGGAACTCGGCAACTGCCAATATAGGTGAATCTTTAGAAGTGTTTGGAGAAAATGTTTAATCTTTACAACATCTTAATGTCCTACACTGTGCTTTATGGAAGAGCTCTACAAATATATGGATTCATTTTAATGTTAAGCATATATTTCTTATTTTTGTAACTTGTGTAACTTCCCTTAAAGCTTGAGTGTTTGAAAGGTGCTATGCTATTTCTATTAGATTAAGCCTCTTGGGGCAAAGAAATCTATGGATAAAGAATTCTTTAGATTAGTTAAATTATAGGTGCTGAACCAATTAGAGCTGCTTCACACATTCACTAACCTGTGACACTATGCTGGAACTGTTGTACTCTCCATCATGAGTTAGTATGTATCATGTCCTCCTTTGGCTGTTGGGTAGTATAGAAATGTAGTAAATCATAAGTGGGTCGTGTTTATTTTAAATTATTTTTAGACTGCCTTAAAGAATAGCATGCTGACTTCTTAAAATTTTTCAGTGGAGGTTAAGTACGCAGCAACAGTCCTTAACGGCTTGCACCTACTTCAGCAGCAGGTTTTGTTGGATAAGGAAATCCTACCTACTGTTTTGATTGAAGTAGCTTTTTATAGTCTATTTTGGTATTTGCATCAAGAAGGGCTTGCTGTTTTATGCAAGCTATTTGTAGGGATTTCTATGAAAGACAGTAGCTTTGTCCTTTTCAAACTTTTGGAACTTTTTCCAACTCAAAAAAGTTCTTTTTCAGGTAAGGCAGTCAGTACTCAATATTCTATGTGTGGGCACAGCAAGAATTAGTTTAAGAGGAGTATGATCTTGGCAATTCTCTTCTGTTCCCGATTAGGCGTAACAAAGAGTTTGCCTTTTTCATGGCAGCTTCACACTGGGTCAACATTTTTCATCAAGCTGTCCATCACAGTTCCAAGATCCCTGTCTTGATCAGTCACTGCTATCTCAGACCCTATCAGCTTAAACTTGTAGTTGGGTTTTTGTTCACTCCAATATGCTTTATTTTAACACTTGCATATGCTGAACTGCATTTGCCATTTGGATGCCCATTCTCCCAGTTTGATGAAATTTCTCCAGATTGCCTCACAATCCCTCTTTGTTTTAGGTACTGTAAATGGTTTGGTGTCATCAGCAAATTTGGTCACTTCATTGTTTATTACTAATTACAGATCATTAATGAATAGATTGAAAAGTACTAGTCATAACACAGAACCCTGTGGGGCCCCACTGCTCATATCCCTCAACTTGGAGAAATTACTGTTTATTCCCACATTCTGCTGCTGTTCTTTAATCAGTTACTGATTAATAAAAGGACATAGCAGTTACTCCACGAATGCCAAGTCTGCTCATGGTCTTTGGTGGTGGAATTTGTTTATTTGAATTTCCAAAAGGCTTTTGACAATGTCTACTGGTTCGCCCCTGTCCATGAACTTACAGCACTCTCAAAGAACTGTACTAGGTTAATAAGACAGGACTTGCTGATTGTTTTCAATCAGGGTTTGTACTTCTATGTATTTACTGATTCTGTCTTTCATAATATTTTCAAACATTTTACCCAGACAGGATGTTAAGCTGACTGACCTGTAATTCCCTGGTCCCAGCCAGATCCTTTTTACAAAAATTAGTGTTACACTGTTACACTGGCCAATTTTGGTAGAAAGTCTGATTTTGGGGACATGTTAAATATTTTGGCAAAATGATCAGAAATTTCATATTTGAATTCTTTAAGAACTCCTAGGATGGATGGCATCTGGATTGGGTGATTTAGTGACTTTCAGTTTGTCAGTAAGATTGAGAATGTTGACTTCTGTCACTACTACATGTCTTAATTTCTCCAACTCCCTTCCAGAATGCATAAATTCAGGTACAGGTATCTTTTCATCCTCTGCTATGAAGACTGATGAAACAAATTCATTCAGCTTCTCTGCGATCTCCTTATCCTCTATAGTGCTCATTTAATTCTATTATCCATTGGTCCAAGTGCTTCTTTAGCTGGTTTCTTCTTATATAGTGAGAGAAATTAGGAGGGTGGCTACTCGGAGGAGGGCTTTCTCAGCAGTGGCGCCTAAGTTATGGAATGCGCTCCCTAGAGAGGTCCGCCTGGCGCCGTCGTTATTTGCTTTTTGGCGCCAGGCGAAGACCTTTTTATTTAAGCGGTATTTTAACTGTTAATATTATTTGATCTTATCTGGCCAGGGCGGCTTATTTTATATTGTATTTTTTGGATTTTTAATGTTTATATGTGTTGTGATTATTTTATAATTGCCTTTATTTATTGTTTGTAAGCCGCCCCGAGGCTTCGGCGAATGGGGCGGCATAAAAATGTTTTAATAAATAAATAAATAAAATATATTTAAATAATTATTTATTGTTGGCCTTACTGTTGTTATATGTTCCTCAGACTGCTGTTATATGCTCCTCAGACTGTGTGTGTGTGTGTGGGTTTCGTGGTTTTGTTTTGTTTGCTTCTTTTACTGTCTGCTTGCATCTCACTTGTAGTCACTTTTGTTTTTCTCATTTGGGTAAGACTTTCCCTTCTTGGTGAAAGCTTTTTTTTCTCTAATAGTTTCCTTGATCTCATGTGCAGTATGCACAATATCAGTGCCTCTACTGTACTGCTTTTGAATAATCTCCAAAACACTTCAAATGGATGTAACCTTGACTCTCTCCTTCAGCTGCTTCTTTATCATTTCCCTTTCGTTGAGCAGTATCTTGTTTTGAAGTTGGCAAAACAGTGTTCAGTTGCTCTAACAGATTTCAACCTAACTGTATGTTAGTTATGCATATATGTTTTATCTGACTTTACAAAAACATTCAGAAGTAATTTAGTTGCATAATACGTTACACAGATAATTACCACTAAAATGTTCAGCATTTATAGCCCAATCCAGTTCTGGAGCATTACATGTTCAGAAGCAGGCTTCTATACTCCACACTAGAGTCTACAGCTAGGTGCCAAATATATACTTTTCCTTTCCCTCTTTTCTGAGCCATTTTTGGCAGGATTTTAGCTTTATAAAAAGGTTCTATACATGGAATCCTGTCTATTCTGTGCACATTCCATTGGATCAGAATGATAATGCTTGTAAATGTCAAATGTAAGTCATCCCATAGGTTGCACCTTGATGTCCCTGAACTTAGAACTTAAGAGCAACCTGTGCATGGCAGAAAGATCAGCAGAGGTGATTCTTGTATTCCCATCCTCCCAGCTTGCATTTTTATCAGATGGACTGTTTCCTGTTTTCTAGTGAAAGCATTTGATTGTAAAGGACAGCCTTATCATGAACTTGTATCCTGGCCTCTCCAGTCTCATCCTTTCTTCTCCCATTAAAATGTCTCCCTATTAGTCCTTTCCAAGGTGTGTCCCCCGCCTTGGAGAGGCAGTCAGCATGGTTCTTTTTGTGCTGCCTGAAGGTTGGGAATGGTAATAGAACACAGCACCAAGACCCAACAGCCTGGAGATGGGAAGCTGAAATATTCTCTAGTACCTCAGATGCTGCTTAGGGAACATAGGTTTCCTCCCCTAAGCAAAGAAGAAATCTGTGTGACTATAAACACATGCTCAATTTAGTATTGTTTATTAAATTAATATACTGCTCAAATGACAGATGATTTTGGAATGGTTTTCCAGTATTAAAAAAACAAAATACCAGAATAATAAAACAACCAAAATAGTAAGTTCAGCAGTGAAAGCCTCTTGCTTGTTCAGTCCCAGGAATACTATGTTATGTTGCTTTTACAACTATATTTAACTAATCATTGTATAAACCAGTGAATATCAAATAGAATTTCAGCATCCTTACAGTAGCAATACATTTTGATATATTATATTTGTAATGTTCACACCTAGTGTTCTTTCCTCATTTCATAGAGGAAGATCCCTACACTCCAGAGGTCATTTCAATGTATGAACTTGGTTATAAAGCGACTTCCATGGAAAGTTGTATTATCAATTGCACATGAACAGCTTGTGGTTTGAAGAGGTACCTGGGATAGAAGTGTTCTATCTCTCATAACTAATTTTACCCAGTGGAATATGGAATTAAACACTTTCACACTGTTTTAAGAATTTCATTTTATCTTTTGGTCAAGTGGGCCATATGTTTTATGGTTACATTTTTAGAAATAGGTAGAATGTACAATACATTACATGCCTTTTAATTTTCATTTATGCTTGAGATTACTCTGTAAAGATAAAATCACTTTTCAATTTAGTAAGGTATGAGAAGATGTCTTTTTAAGAAGCGGGGCTCTGGTAGATTTTTATTGATGAAATGTCAGTGTGTTTACTTTTTCCCATATGTAAAAGACAAAGCTCTAAATTTGCAATGCACATGAGGTTTTATATGAAGGGAATTTTTGAAAACATTCCCCACATAAGGAAAAGTACAGTCTTCTGTTTTCCAAATAACTGAGTTCTCAAATAACTGAGCAGTACTCACTTGTAATAAGTCAGATCTGGGAGGAGGGTATTTAAAAAATGAAAACAGTGTTGTTCCTGTTACTATGTTATTTTCTAGTATCCCTTTATATGCTCCCTTTTTGTTAATAGAATTTAATAGATTTATCTTTTTAAGTATGGATGGCACGGGTTAGCTAAATTGTTTGTAGTAAATGTGCCTGAATAGTATTATCACAGCATGGACCATATGATGGTAATTCAGTAGGGAAGTTACCTGCATAATTTTCATTGTTGCTATTCTTCCAGATTGGCCAACTCAGATATAATAAATAATATATTTCTTAATATTTCTGGAATGCAAGGAAGTGTTTGGCAGAGTTCTACATGTTATGCAGAAACTAGACATATCACTTCACTGATGAATTGTATCCTCTATGAATAGCCTTAGAAAGTGTCATGGTATCCTTTGATTGCAGTAGACTCAGCATTAAGGGAAATTATGGAGACATGCAAAATGCTTTATATTGCTAGAACCTCCTGCGTCCCAACCAACTGTAGTTTGCTATGAGCCTCTGGCAAGAACTGTATACGTGAGAGTAATTTTCTCTTGAGAATTACTGCTTTTTAATTAGTGTTTTTCAAAGGAACACTACAGTCCTACTGCTTGAGACCACTCTTTGGGACCACTCAACCTCTGCTTCAGAGCCCCTGCCCCTTAAAGGATGAGCCTATGGTCATTGTCCCTAGAGGCCCAAGTTGCTCTGACATTGGCTGATTTCTGACAGCTCCCCTGAGGATGATTCCTCCAGTGGGAACATGACACAGGGTAATAATAAAGTGGGCAACTTTGGTTAAACGATTTGTTAAATAATATATTCAAATTGACTAGTGTTTCAACTTCTATATAAACCATTATGTGTTGAAGTGAATGAAAGCTAGAAAACCTTTGTCAATGTTATAATACTGAAACTGACATTCAGTTCCCCCAGACAATAGGTACAAGTCTGCAATCTGCTCTAATTCTTTCCACTCTTTACATTTATTGATTCTTTTGTAGACTTGTTTCATCCAATCTATTACAAATGGCACCAGTTGAAAGTGTGAAGTTTATCACATTTGACCTGAGGCACACAAAAACAATAGTTTCCGAGCATATGTTCCACCAATTCCAGGATTATTTTTTAATCACAGCAAAAAATTACCCAGATTTTTTAGACCAGTTTGAAGTGTTGTCTTTGTTTAGAAGATTGACATATTAACTTGGGGGCTAACCTTTATTTCTCTGCATAAAAAATAAAAATCAGCTAGTATTTGTTACTGTGGGCTCTAAATGTTTTATCAGTTTAGTTGGCTTCAGATTCAAAGCTTATTTGGCCATGTTTTTAAAATGCTGCTTTGCATATTTAAATGAAATGCTTTCTGCATAGTATTTGTGTACAAGACTGAAACATCTTTATAAGACTTTTGTCTGTTCATTAATAAGGGAGTTCCACTGAAAAAGTTTCCATTTATACTCTCTCCATAGACATATCAGTAGAATAGTTTTATTAGAATTAACTTAATATAACATTTTTATTATACACAGTTTTCTAGGATTATGCTTTTTCTGCATATCTTATCCTGTAAAACATACTATATAAATAATTGATAATAAACAAACAAATCCTACTTTTGCCTCTCTGTGTTCTTCCTTGAATTTAAGACTTTGAAGTTCCGTAAATAATTTATGGTACTTATTAGAGTAGACGAATCAAACAGTATCCTTGATCCTAGTTGTTTTTTGCCCTTGTTGTTTCTGAGGAGAATTTTTAAGTGATCTCTCTGATTGGTAGATAAACAGTATGATGGAGAAAACAGGACAGCACATGGTAGAGCACATTTAAGATATTGAAATGCATTTATTTTATTGTGATGCACATAGAAATCACTTTATGGTTCATTTACATAATTATAAATACATAGCTGCAGAATTCTTGGATATTTTAAAATGGCAGTGTGCCTTTTTCCCTCTTTTGGTAACAGACTTTTCATTTTTGTAATACAGTGGCAGAGTCAAGGGTATGATAGAAATGTTGACTGCGTGAAATTTCATAAAAATCTCTGAAGGCAAAGTATTAAACCTATCATTTGCACACATAAATTGACCCAGGGTGTATGCAAACCAGATTAAATATTTGTCAGTCCCATCATAATTATGGAGATAGGAAATAAAATATGGCTTGATATAGTAATAGAGTGAAAATTATAGAACACATTCTTTGAGCATTTGGTAAATAAAATGGCTTTTTATTGCTACTTATCCATATAGCCAGAAGAAATATGGGGACTACTGAACTGAGTTTAAATACACAATTTGAAGGTAATTTGTGAGTTGCAGATAGCTTTGATTAACTGAAGAAGTGGGAACACTGAAGAAGTGGGAAAGTGACTAGCAATCCCAACTGAGAGGAGAAGCTCCATGAATAGGGTAGGCTTTCCCCTTCATAAAGTCACCTTCCATACATCTAGAAAGATGGATAGAGGTAGCAGGGCAAGAGGAAGATCAAGATCTCTTCTTGGTGATACTAGAGTGTAGGACATGGAATAATCAATTCAGGCTGCCTCAACCCAGATTCAGGCTTCCTCACTGTCAAGAGAAGTACGATAGTGGAACCAGCTGCCTAAAAAGGTGTTGGGGTCTCCCACACTAGAGAAATTCAGAAAGAAACGGAACACCATCTGAGTGGGATGGTGTAACATGGTGACCTGCAACAGGAGGGGGTTGGACCCGATGGCCTTCATGGTCCTTTCCAACTCTACTATTCTGTGATTCTATGAATTTGGACTCTTGCACATGATCCATTGGGCTACCAATAGTTCCCATCATCAGTTGATGAATTAGCATCTGCCATCACTGATTAAAATATAATTAACTACATATCTTTTATTTATCATTAAGACATTACATAAAGATGACAACACAGGTAACTGCACAGTTATGTAACTTTGAACTGTAGAGAATGGATTTATTTCACAAGCGATTATACTCAATTATTACTTTGTATATTATTTCACAGTATGCACTCCTTATTACAAAATAAAGGGAGTGTAACAGGAAGCTTTTGCTAGTCTTAGAATTTGATGCATGCATTGAACCAAGTCTCACAACAAAACAAATTTTTAGCCAGATCTGTAGGGACATTTTTTGTTTATAGGGTGTAAGATGAATCAAAAGATGTAAGTGTTAGTATATAGAGCAATCAGTGGACACAGCAAACAATTTACACTGACCTTGCACTAAATACAAAGAGACAAGTTCATAAGATAAATGCAATTATTACCCACTCCCAAAAGGAAACTATTATTGGGGAGTGCTTAAGCACACAAAGAAGAGAAATGTTACCTTTTATTGCACTTCAAAAAAAAAAAAAAAGGCCAATCTACTTATGTCCTTATTGAGATGTTGCAGCATCTAATATACTTAAAATGTAATTTTTGCTGAATTAAATGTAACTGAAGATCCATTATTTCTGCTGCAATAAATGCTATTAAAATATTCCATTAATTGGCAAAATAAGGTGCTCCAGTTCAGTAGTCATTTCTAATGTAAGGTCCAGTATATTATATTTGTTTACCAAGATGGATTATAAAGATGGATTGTGAGCCAGTGTACCTATTCAAATTTAATCAGTGCTTCCAACAACAAAAGGAGATCTGAAGCTATTAATGCAGTAAAACTGAACTACAAGTCTAATAAATGTTTCAGTTGTATATATTGCTGTTCAGCTTAATTGGCAATAAAAAATGGCATGCAAAACAGAAAATAGTAGGAAGCTATCATAAGACCTACATGGGTATTCAAAGTAAAAATAAAAAATAAGCCTGTTTATCCAAGTCAACCAGATGACTGTTCTTTAGCCAATTTCTATATCCAGGTTTCCCCATAGGGAAAAAGTTCCATGCAAAAATAAATCAAACTACAGGTGATATGAAAGTACGCACCAAACTTCTTACTGTTTTAACTGTGAAGCACCCTATCCATTCCCTATAGTTCAAGTCAACAAATAAGCCTGCTGATATTAAAAAAAAAATCAGGAAAGTTCAATCTGTATTCTGTAATGGGAACTTGCATCCTTTTAAAGAATATTCCTATAGAACTCTATAGGAATGCATGAAATAAAACATTAAGTTTCTGAACATAATTTGACTGGTATAAAAAGAGAAATACCACACGAAACATAAATGATTCAAGGTATTGCGTTCAGTTTAAGTTCATTTACCCTACCCTATAGATTTGACTTTAAACATGTTCATCTAATTATGCCTTGCAGATAGTTAATGATCAATGTATTCAAATTTAACTTAATCATTTGAGATCGGTCTCCAGGGACAAGTATATTCAAATAAATTAACTCAGAGAAAAGTCTGAATTAATAGCTAGAATGCTGGAGGGACTAATGTATTGAATCAACATCAGGTTTGACTTTGATGAATTAATAGATTAGCCAGATAAACACCCAGGATTGTAAATTGTATGCATTCCTACTAGAGCTAATGAATAGAGCTCAAAGAATTAACAGTAGCAAATCATTAACATAAAGAGTAAGTTTAAACAAAAGAATTATACACAATCTATTCATATTAGAAGTTTTTGGAATAACATTTATCAGGGATTCCACGTATAAATTGAATATCAGTGGGGAAAGACAGCATCCTTTTCTGGTACCTCTCTTCTCTAGGAAAAATCTGACCAATTTTCCCCTCCCCAATTCTAGCTTTTAGGATTGAGTGTTCTCCCCAGAGAGGATTGCCTGCCACCAACGTTACATGCTTTTTGGCGCCAGGTCAAGACCTTTTTATTTATCCGATATTTTAAAGTTTAAATATTTTAATAATGATTTTGTTGATATCCTCAGTCATGTTTTCTTTTGATGTTGATTGATGTATTTATTAGGTGTTTTATATTGTAAACCATCCAGAGACAAAAAGTAATCGTCGGGATAAAAATATCCTAATAAATAAAATAACATTTTAACTTATTTCTGAAATTGTGAAGGAAAATGGAACCTATAGGAAAAATATCGAGTGAATTCTATCGAAGGTCTTATTTGCAACCAAAATAATATTGGCAGTTGTAGATCTGGTTGGTCAATATTTAAAGTAGTTAGGTCAACAATAAACCCTTTAATGAACTCTAGCAGATCCGGTTGAACTAACATTGTAATAACGTGTTGCAGTCTATCAGACAAAATGTTAGTATTAATTAGATAATTAAATTTTATTAATGGTAATTAGCATAATAACTATGATTTTTGTTGGATTCAGGAATTAAAATAATGTAAATATCATGAAGTGCCAAAAAAGAGCCTGATTCAAAGATAAAATTACAAAAACAATGAAGATTAAGAACTAAAAGGCTAGAAAATGTTTTATAACACTCATTTGGAAATCTGTCCAGACCATGTGATTTTCCCATCTTCATATTAGTTATTGCTTATTATTTTTTTATATCTTAGCAAATTATGTATCTTTAACTGCAAAGTTATTATATCTTCTCAGCAAATGTGCTATTAAAGTCTACTTTCATAAAGTACTAAGACCTGCTTTGATTTTTACAATCTCTAGTTTGCAATTCTAAGTAAAATTTTAAAATATTTCTTCACTAGCATTTTGATTTTTTTTTTTTGTTAAGCTGATTGATGAAAATCTTACTAGGTTGTTCATTTTCCACCTGTGTCTTTCTTAAGCTAATGGAAATGTTTTGTGAGGGAATGTTATTCAACTCATCTTTAACATTCTTCATCTCCTGCTAAAGTTGTGCAGTTAGAGAGGCGGTAAGCCAAGCTACAAGCTGTTTTAATCTTGAACTTAACACTGTGTCTTGCTTCTTTTTAATATATTTTTGTATGATGCATAAGTGATAAATCAGCCCTAAATTAGCCTCCCACTTAGTGGAACTTGAGATGGTTGCATCCTCATAGATTTCATGATATTCTATCATAACTAACCCAAAATCTGATCTGTGAAAGGATCATCATTTAACAAAGAAATATTAAAGTGCTATTGATTGGTAGGGCTTGGCCATTCTATAAATCACAAGTTCAAATTGAGATCAATTTAACAGTGTCTAATTTGGCATTAAAAGGCTGCAAAAATGAAAAAGTAATTTAACTGAAATGAGTTAAACAGAACAGAAAATAGAAGTGTATAATTTTATTTGTATGCATTATTTTCCAAGGGCCAACCAAGCCGAATTCAGCCACATAGGCCTGAATTGCCAGTTTTACCATTGTTGGTCTCTTGGGAACCAGTGTATTCCTGTACAGGAAGGGGTCTAATCTCTTGTTAAAGTTCCTGCATACAAACATAGTGTAGTGGTCACATGGTATAACGAGCAGTTTGCTGAATTTTTCACGGAACATAACTAAAGAATCATTATTGGGCCTATACACATAAATCGAAACATAATTCTTTCTCATTATGTTTTACAACCACTATCAAAACCCTGGTCATCAGGATCAATAATAGTCTGTTGAACTGAAATCAAAAGTTCTTTATGGATTAAAATGACTACCCCTTTAAACCTGCTTGAATGATCTGTTGCATAAACCTCCCTCACACAGTCTCTTGACAGCTGATATGTATCTGGTACTAACAGATATATTTCTTGTAGAAAAATCACATCAGTGGTATAATCCTTTAGTTTGGGAAGTACCTTCATCTATGTATTTGGATTTTTCTGTCCTTTAACATTCTATGAAGATCACACATGAAATAGCAGTAAATGTATTTGTCCTTGTATGCACGCAAATCTTGTCTTTTCTGCAAAGAACATTATTTTTGAATAATTCAAAATATAAGCTATTGATATAGTATTTCAGACCCACTACCCCAGTGTCCCCACATACTGGAAAACAAACAAAACTAAACAAATATTACATTTTGGCTTCTAGCAAGATATTACTTCTATTTTTGCACCCAGCCCCTACTCATTCATTCATTATTTTACTAAATATTAAGGCTAAATACTACAAACCAATAAAGCAGACTTGCAGACCAAAACGGAAAAAAGAATGAGAGACAGAATCACTGATACTTCACAAAAGTGATTATAGTATGATGCCCAGAACTTTTATCTTCTCAAACTGTGTAAATCATGGCCAGATGCCCAGAGCTTTCCATCTACCTTCTGAAAAGATTTAACTGGAACAGTAGATGCAGCAAGATCAGAAGGCAGCTTGTGCTCCTATTGAAAAGAACTCAGCAGTTTCCAGAATTTAATGTTGGTTTTTTTCAATTCAACCATGCTTTTTGCTAAGCAACCACATTATTTAAACATTTTAGCTTGAAAATCAAAACAACGATTGGGCCCATAGGCTAGAGTGCTCTTTGATGCTATGATGCCCCTGAATTTTAAAGTGGCAATGGTAAGGAGTGCATTTCACAATTTCATTTGGTGTACCAACTGCAACCCTTTATGAATTGGTTTGCCTCAGTTATATCATGTTTAGACCACTGAAATCTGCTTTCTGTGGAGCTATCCCAAAGAGTGTCCGGAAGCTTTACTTGGTACAAAATGTGCCAACTAGGCTGCTAACCAACACATGGTATCAGAACCATATTACTATATTTATCTACATTAATATGTGTGCACACATAGACACCTTTGTTTTACCACGTGGTAAAGTGGTGCCATGAAAGGTTAAAATAGTGAAAGCATATCACAAAATGGGTTTATATTTCCTATCCCCTGTATTCTGTGCAAATATTCAAGAACTTGGGAAAGGATACCTTTAGGTTCTTCTGACCAATATGCAGCAAGTGAGATCTCCTTCCATGTTCTCTGGAATATAAGCATTAAAGCATTTCTTAACTTTGCACTGGACCTCTGGCCTTCCCCTTCTGTAGTTTCTGATATAAAAAAGAAAGTCTGTGTGATGAATTTGGTTAAATTGTCTATGACTGTTATCACCTGTTGACAGAAATAGCTTTCGAACTGTGGAGCAATTTTATCTCCACTCAAACGTTTGAACTCTGGATTGTTTGAAGTTAGAGTTATTCGAACTACGAGGCACCACTGTACTTAAAAATATGTGCAATACCAACAAAGGAATCTGATAAAGCAATCTGAGAGACGTAACTAGAAATTCTATTTGCATATATGACATTGGTAGGTATGTCTTCTCTATAGTGTAAGAAAATAGAAGTTTTCTTTTTCATTGAATGGTATTTTGTGTTCAGGGATTCCAGGGCAGTAGGCATCTTGGAAAATTCTTAGTTTACTTTTCCTTTTCTTGTAGTGCTGTTAGAGTAGCTGTGAGGACAGATGCTTGTATTTTCAATTGTTCCTTATGTCGATTCTTATCTACGTATGTAAGTAAAAATCTTGGAAATCTGTTTGCTAAATCATGTGGTAAATAGTCTTGCTGATGACTGCAGAGTTGCTTTGGGGCTGCTGTTGTTAAGCACTTATTACAGGAATCCAACCGGGCAAATTAAGAAACCTGTGTGTTTGCTTGTTATTTCAAGACTTTTATGCTTGGCTTCTGAAGAACCCCTTACAGGACCTCATGACCTAAAAAAGGCTTGCTGTTCCTTAGTCAGGGATTGCCTTGTGAAGTCTGAATCACTGACCTGGCAACAATGAAAATGATTACCTCCAAGGGAGAGTTTAGCTTTTGTTATTCTTTAATGCAGCATGTTTGAATGTCTAGTATTAAAAATGTATGTGTAAAATAGCTATGCAGCACTCAGTTCAGTTTTATAATAGCAAATTAACAGATACAGTTAAATTTTATTTTTTTCTTCCTTCTAGTAGATTAAAGGCTTGATTATGCATTTCACTGTAAATGGTTATTAACAATTTCACATTTGCAGTGCAGGTATATTTGCACTGAGCAAAGCTGCTATTCCAGTTTTAATCAAATTATTTGAAAATATTAGCTGACATGTCTGGATTTTAAGACATTGCAGTATTTGCAGAAATGCAGAAATACATACTAAACGTTGGTTATTGAAGTCTATTTGAAATTCAGAGAGGACAGTAGAAGTTTGTGCAGTGATATACATACAAAAAATTCTTTTTCTAGATTTAAAGTATAATATTTATCCCTGTGCTTTTTCTGTAATGTAGGCTGTTTGCCTTTAGAATATTGCAACATTTTTTTTCAAAAGACTTGGGTAGCAAACAGATAAGGAAGACAAAGCAAGCTGTGGCAGCTACTTTTTCTTCTTTTTCTTTTCTTTTTTCTTTTCGAATGGTGGTACTTGTTCTTTTTTCTTTTACAAGGGAATAGTAGATGTTTTAGAGCAGCCTTGCTCATGCTGATACCCTCCTGTGTTTTGTACTTGAGTTCCAGCCAACATGATCAGCAGTCAGGAATGCTGGAAATTGCAATTCAAAATGTTAGAGGGCACCAGGTTGGAGAATGTAACTTTAGAACTAAGACGATTAGCATGGTCTGCTCCCAAGCTAATCTGCTCCCCTCCCCCAACACCCCCCCAACACTTCTCATTTCATTTTGGAAGGGAATATTGAAAGGATCATAGGACATATCAGGCATTCTCATCTTTGTACTACTCAAATTTGGCCTCTCTTGTCCCTGGATTCCGCACAAGTAAAGTTAAAAATTTGGACATAAGTTTAAGAATATTAAAACAATATTAAACAAAAGTTTTGATTCAGTTTTTTCCTACTGTTTTTGTGTCTACCATTTTTTCTTTCTCTATTTTTATGCACAAATAAAACTATATTAGATATTCCCTATTTATTTTCTTTTTCCTTTTTAAAAGCAAATTTTTCTTTTTTACTTTTCAATGATATATGTAAAGCCTATTATCAATTCTACAGGACAGGGCATTGTCCTTTTATTGGTGGATGTACTGTTTCTGCTTAATATTTTGAAACATATAATTTAAAAGAAACCTTTTGCTATTTGCAAAATATTAGGATTCTAGCTCAAAGTTGTTTAGATGCAACAATGGCTTTTTGCAATGTTTCTGCTGCAAACAATATTTTCAGTGAGTTTTAATACCTGGGTCACTATGTAGTCAAAAATGGTTAAATACTGCTTTATGAAGTGTGATCATTTTAATGGTAAGGAGAAGAAAACCAGTTTAAACAAACAGAATGATGTTACAAGTATCTTTGTGAAAGGTCAATAGAGATTATGAACCATACTGTATCTACTTTTTCAGAAGTGTAAATACAATATTTAAAGGACTGAAGTTAAAGCATAGATTTTTTCCACATAAGCTTTAATGGTCTAATACAAAAGATGCAGTAGGTCAGCTGTGATATGATTGTGAGCCGCCCCGAGGCTTCGGCGAATGGGGCGGCATAGAAGGCCTCTAAATAAATAAATAAATAAAATTAATAATAGTCTGATCTTTACATTTAGTGTTTTGCTTCACTCAAAATGCCTCCATAAGAAAGCTGTTTGGGATCAGATCTGCATGGGAGTTTGTTTCATTGAATTTCATTAGTATATTTATATACTTCATTTATTGCCCAACACATGTGTTGGCTGCTGCCATATTGTTTGACTTTGCAGTGCTGCTAAAGCAGTTGCTAGCATTTTTGGCTACATGGGGAAAAATGTGAGAACTGGGCCTTTGTCTTTGTTATCAATGTGATGTCTAACCTTTTCTTTTGTAAGCATATATTTGTTTGGAATTTTGTTGCATAGCTGTTTGTGAAAATCAGCATTGCTCTGTAATTTAAAGTTCTGTTGAGGATATTCTGTTAAGCTGTTAAACTTGTATGAGCTGCTATTTCTATTAAGTTCCTATTTATTAATAACTGAAGGAAAGGGATAATGGGATTTAGATTTATTTTTTCTTTACCTTGTTAAGGCAAAATATTTGGACCTAAAATATTTACTGTTTCAACATGCTATATTTTCTCATTATAAGACATTTACAAAGCTATCAAACTGATTTGTTCACTAATCAAGATGGATTTTAAACAGTTAGGGAGAGAACAATCCTGTATACTCTAGACATCACTCAGAAGTCCATAGGGTTTTTCAGATGCCTAAGTCTGAGTTTGGAAAAGAGTTTCAACCTTGGAGCTAGATATTCAACCTTGGATTCCTCTCCAGAGCCGAAGTGAAAACCATGCAAGCTGCCTCTCTGAAGTCGTAAGAATAACCTTAGAGATGGATCCAAGCAGGTGGGGATAGGAGAAGACTTATGTTGCATAGTGCATTTTGGTGGCACTCCAGCCTCTTCATACGCCATGGTTATTTGAGAAGGCAACATGCACATAATATTGGGGTCGTGCTCGAACATGTTCACAATGTTGCTTGAGCATTTTTGGATAAGAAGAATGTAGAATCAGCACTTTGTAAGTGCCTTCTTGTATGTGAAGCATTTCATCTGACTGACATGTGCATAGAGTTCCTGTGCACTATCATGCATTGAAGAGTAGCAGTAAATTCCAGATTCTTTCTATGGACTAAATGTTGGCCACAGGCACAGAATTTTGCTAGAAAGGTGTGATTGGTCCCAATTTTAATGAAATATTAGAATTAGACAGGGTATTGGAGTTATTCCTGACTTGGTTACATAACATATTGATTATTGCAGTGTGCTGTCTATGGGACTATCCCTGAAGAATAGCTAGAAGTTTTACTTGGTGCACATTTGAAGAGTTAGATTGCTAACTCATTCATGGCATCAGGGGTATATTACACATATCCTGAAAGACCAATACTGCTTGCCAATTGCTTTCCAGACTGAATTAAAGACGTTGGTTATAACCTTTAAATCCCTACATGGTTTAGGATCTGACTCTCTGAGGGATCTCTTCTCTTGCTGCCAATTTGCCCAATCTACTTATAGGTGCAACCTTTATAACCTTATGGCATTTTGATACAAGATGCTTAGGACTAGAGCTGTATCTCTTCACAGGTATTCATGTTGTTTTGATGGTGTTCTAAATGACAGTTATTTGTATAGGGATATTGGTTACTCAGTAATATAATCTTGATTCAGAGCCAAGGTTCCCAAACTGTGATGCTGACTTATTTCAGAGACTCTGCATCTTGCTGTAAAGGAGAAAAGCTCTCCAGCCTTATCTCCTGGCTTGTGTAGATGCAAAACATTAGCACTTAAACAAGGAGCCATGAGCCATGTATTAGCTGCCTGTGCTAACAGGAGCATTGGTCAACATGGGAAACAGTGGGCAATTCCATTTGGAACTACAACGTAGCAGGGAAGAATTGGCCAGAAAAGATGGGTGATATCACAAGGACATTCTAGTCTAGGCCTCCAGATATCCTGCATGTCAGACTTTAAAAAACTTTTTACAGAGAGAATGGTTTGTCTCTGTGTTGATAGAACTACAGGCCACCTACTTGCCTACAGACAAACACCCCCCTTTTTTTTCTTTTTGGTCAGCCGAAATAATTATTCCTGTATAATTTGGTGGACATACACTATTTTTTCCTATCTGCTCTTCCTGAAATCCTCTTGGCTCTGAGAATAAACAAATGCAAGGAGGTTTGGCTTAGTCTATTTTGTTAATACATTCCCTGCTAAAATCAGGGGCAGTATCTGAAGGGAAAACAAGTGCTAACATAGATCATATTCCTCTGGGAAATCCTTTACAGCCAACTAACACTGTTTAGTATTGTATTAGAAATACCTAAAGCTAGTGCAACATGAATTCTGTTAGTGCTTGTGTAGCACTGGATAGTGCCTCAGGGCCAGAATGTAGTGGAAAAGGATAAGATGGCAAATTGGGTTTGACATCTGTGGGAAAACAAAACAATTATTTAGAATCAAAAGGTAGGTTAATGTCCTTGAAAAGAATATTAGTGTTAAAGAAGATGGATTTATCCTAATTTATTAATGTATAAATTGTTAGATTACAGATAAACCCTGGGTTACGTACAAGATCCATACCTGAGTACATCTTTGATCCGAATTTGTATGTAAGTTGGATCACATGAGTAAGCCAGATCAGTCTATGTATATATTTTACTTTTCTATGCATATAGAATACTTAAGAAGCACTTCCACATTTGCTGAAACATCTTAAATATGATACAGCATTGTAATACTGAGTCTAGTGGTCAGCTGCCCTAGAGCCCTCACCTCCCCATGACCCCACTGGATTGTAACCTCTGCCCAGAAACTCCCTGGTCCCCAATTCTGGACCAGACGTGGGATTCAGCACATGACAATCTAAGTGTTGCAGGAAAAGGATTTTATTTAAAAGATTGACAAAATAGGGAATAAGGGTCTAAAATCACTAAGACATACAAGGCATCATTACACACAAGGAAGGAGGGGAAGGAAAAGGACAATTGGAGAGCAGCACCAATAGAATACAATACCGGACATAGTTTCCTTGGGTACAAGGCAGCACAGTGTTCTTCCACAAAGCCTCCGGCAGCAAGAAGAAAACCTCTCCTTGAAGATGAACTCCCAGCCTTCTCAGCTCTCTTCTTTTACCCGCTCCCCTTTGGGGTGACATCATATGAAATATTCAAGATGAGGATCACCTGCCATTATTGCCCCTCCATCCTCTGTTTTCTTGGGGAGTGTAAATTCCCCTGCCTTTGGCTTTAATTTACATTATCTCTTCTTTTGCATTCCCAAGTCCTATCTGGTCCTTCCGTGGCCTTAATGCCTGGGTCTTCCTGAATCAACACATGGTAATTGCATCTATTTGCCCAGGAAGTCTTAACACTTCACCTGTAGCTTGGGTATTTGTCCAGTTCACAATACAATAATATAGTAATAATAAGGTAAGTACAAGTACTGAAGAGAGGAAGAATCTGTATGTATGTGTATAGGTATGCAGTATTGTAAAAAAAAAAAACACAAATTTTTAAAAACAGTTTAGAACATTTCTGAGGTAACATTAAGTCTAACGTTAACTGATGATGATGAAGATGGGCCTGGTGCTGGAAAGTCAGGGCTTGATTGTGTTGCAGGAGATGGGGGTGGGGGGGGTACCTCTGGAGTTGTTTTCTTGAAGGAGGAATCGAGGGTTGTTTGTACAGCCATTTTCTTTTTCTCACCAGAAATGGTCTTGTAGCCGCTGAGGTCCTGGTTGCAAGGGCAAATGCTGAAGAAAAACCAAAGGAGAATTACGTGCCTTATACCTGCCCTACAGCACACTAGCTTGGGTATGCTCAAGCCCATGACTATAGCAAAAAGCCATGAATACTGTATCTCTAGGGAACTATGCTGCCACTGATGATGCATCACCAAATGCATTATGTAGTTTCCTAGAGATAGTTGTAACTATTAGTAGCAAATCTCTAACAAAAAGCCACAAATGTCACTAACAAAAAGCTTTGACTATCTCTAGAGTACTATGTGGCCACTGATGAAACGTTGCATAGTTCCCTACAGATATTCATGGCTTTTCTTTAGAGCTATTCATACAGGGTTTATTGCAGTCTACGCATTCATAAGCATGATTTGTTCATAACTGGGATGTTTGTAACTCTGGGGCTACCTGTACAAACCTGTAATGGGTAACTTGAAACGGTCTGGTTTGAGTACCAAATTTTGTTAACTCCTCTGCTTAGTCCAAATGGGCTAACAGGCTGGAAGGTCTGTTTACGCTCAGTCTGAGGATCGTCGGTGTCATCTGTTGAGCTGGACTTTCATTTTATTCTGATTGCTAATCCTCCATTTAAATCATTCAGTTTTTAATTTAGTTATTTAAATTCATTTTAGTTCTGCTCTTCTATCCAGCTGCTTCATTTTGGGGGCTCTTGTTGATAATGTGTGATAGAATTCAATAGAAGATTAAAGTATAAGTTTAACATCTAAGATTTCAGCTGTGTCCTGCAATGTGAAATATTATTCTCTTAGGAGACCCAAGCCACTGACTTCACTTTTAAATCGGCAGTTGGTTTTACTTGTTGTTAAGTTTTGATGGTATGTGAATTAGCAGTGATCGTGGCTTTGAAAAAATTATTCAGAATATTTAAGCGTCTAGCACTATAAAGTTCTCTATTACATTTATTTTTAGCCTCAGAGATTTCTTCTGTTTTATTGAAAATTGGTATCATAGTTCCACTGTGCATTCATATGCATTCAGTGTGCATATTTTTCTTTGCTGCTAGATGTCTATGGCGCAGCATTTACACCACATTTTCAGATTATCAAAAATGGCTTGAAATGAAGGTAATGAAGTTGATATTTCATATGGAATGTGATAGTATTGCCAGCAGTGTGGATTTGCTGCAAAATTTAAATTGGATGTTTTCATGATGTATATTAAGTTGAACTGCTTCAAAAGTTTTTCAGTTTGTATTAAGAAATAATTAAAGAATGATATAATATAATGTTTGTTAAGTACAATTAAAGCAAAAATGGAAAGTGGCCTGTGGGGTTTTTTTCCAGTCTCAGTAGAATTCAAGTATGTAATCTGAATTATTTGAAGGGAAAAAACAAAGTCTACTTAATGCAATTTATATTTTTAATTATGTAGACATTTTATTGGAATATGTGTCAGAATTTAAAGACAATATTGTGTAGATGTAAAAAAGATATAAAGGTATTGAAAACTGTTGCCACACTGATACAGCTTTTCTCACCCTGCTGTCCTCCGGATATGTTGGATTGTAAGTTCCAGCATCCTCCAGTCAGTTAAGTAAGGAACTAGGTTGGGAAAGGCTGTACTAATTAATTCTAGCAACCCAAAGAATATGCCTAATATGCTGAAAACCATCATCTGTTTCAATATAGTTCAGTTCCTCTCTACTACAGTTGCTGAAACACTTGCAGTTTCTTAGTCATTACCTGTTAATTCCATTTTACACTGAAACATATATGTATTTCAATGACATAGATGTACTCTCACACATACTTGCTCAAGATAATTACCTGCAAATAAAATTAAAATTTTAAAACTGCCAGGGCTGCGGAATATTGTATTTGTACTTTGGCATCCCTTCATTGTTACTAATGATATTATGAAACAGAAAATTTTCCTTGGAAAAATAAAACACTGGAAAAATTTCTACAGAAAAATGTCTATGCCACATTGCTGAGTCTCCCCAAGGAAGGTCCATTATTCAGGGAAGACCTACAAGAAGACAGTGGAGTGAATTAATATTACAGAAATAAATTCAATGTTTATCTAGTACGTTATCTTCAGAATAGCCAGAAGGTTAGATCAATGGTAAAAAGTAGTGTGGCATTATTCTGCAGGTTCAGCTATCCAGCACACACACTCCCCTGGGCATGTCTGCAGCCAGCTGCTATTGATTTTTTTTCCTCACTACTCAGCCAAAGCAGCCACTTAGTCCCTAGAGGAGCACTGTTGCTCTAGAGTAGCAATGGAATTGCCCCCTCCTGTGCTTCCATTCTCCACGCCATGGTGCAGGCACACTACTGCATACACGTAACTCCTCCCCACCCTGTCCTTGCTGCAGATGTGCCCATGCTTCTCTTTGTGGAGGACTTGCACACACTGTAAGCCAGGTACACAGAGGGCATCAGCATGATCAGGCTGTTCCCTCACCAGTCCCCTTTCAGGCTACAGCTGCATCTAGTGTTCCATACCCCATCTTAAAAAGTCTCTTTCCCATCTCTAGCCACATCATGCATGGAGGTGGCTTGCCATGGCATTCCCTCCCATGTCAAGCTGCACGGAGTGGTGTCATCTGACATGACCCCCACCCCTCTCCACCCAGCCCCATTGCCAGCTCTGCCCACAAGAATCATACTTCTGTTGCAAAACATGTCTGTATTTCTGTAGCACCATGGAAACACAGGGGCAAGGGAAGTGTTGCTGTGCCAGAGAAAATCTTGCCAACTGTTAATAAATCCAGTGGCCTCTCTTCCTGGTGAATGAGTTCAGTTGCCCTACAACTTTGCTCACATACTATCTCCCACCCCCTACAGCAGCACACCCAAAGCTGACATGTATCCAGCCACTCAATATAGGTGTCTTACTTCCACCATTATGGAACATACATAAGTTGATCTGTTGTTTACTGCTGGTTCCTCAAGTATAGGGATGGAGAATAGTTTCGCAAGTATCAAGAAGAAGATAATCTACGGGTTTTGTTTTATTTTGTTTTGGTCAAAGACATGTTTGTCCACCTAGGTGGAGTAGAACAGAGGGAAGAAGGTGGGGCAAAGGCATTCATAAGCTTATTCACCGTGTCATATTGAATTGAAAAAAAAGTCTGTTTCAGAGAAGCTGAAATCCAACAGATTAAGACCCATCTCATATTTACACAATGATCTTGACAGTTCATAAAAACACATTTATCAGTTTACTAGCTTGGAAAATGACACAATAATTGACATGCGTTATGCCACTTGCTCTCTAACCCAAAGCAGTTTCTGGCTTGTCAAGAAAAAGAAGTAGTAGTTACATTTTTAAAAATGAAGGAAAAACCCCCCATGAATTTCTGAAAATATCGTTGCCTTGGTCTGGCCTTTTGGGTCTGTTTGTGTAGCATCCACCCAGATGGATGGGTTTATGTATCTGAAGTTGCCAGTGTTGCACATAAATTTAGAGTACTTCTCTAAGAGAATAAGACAGTAATACCTCCAAATGCAGTATAGTAGAAATACCATTTTACAGCATTCTAATTCTCGTTTTGTAAAAGACCATACAATCAAGACTGTTGCTTTTTAAAACCCTACATGTTTATGACTCTTTTACCATTTTTGATAGCTCCCTTGTGGAATAAAGAGGTCTTTACTGTTTTCTATTTAAATTATTGCTTCCATTAGTTCATATTTAATTTGTTCATTCTGATTCCTGTCATAGTTAACCCCCTTGCTTGAGCTACTTAGTTCAAGGTTGAGCTACTTAGCTCAAGCTTGAACTACTTCGTAACAGTGAAAAGCTTCCATTAACCTCCGTCAGTTATTCTATGCAGATTATATATGTAAACCACCAAAACATAAGCTGTTCCTCAGAATTACTCTAGGGATTCTACTGTTGCACATTTGCCAAATTATCAAGTGAAATGGCATGAATATTGATCAAATTTCAGAAATGAATGTTATAAATTAACAGATAGCTAACAATCAAGTCATTGTGAGGTGTGTTTAAAACCATTAGGAATGTCATTTGATACGGATTCATAATAAAAAAAGTTAGATAACATTAGGAAAGGAACATGTGAAATGCAGTGAGGTAGTATGATCCTTTGCTTCAGGGCTTTCCAATCTTACCAATGTGTGGATTTACCAAAGGGTACATAATTTAGTACAAGAAACTTGGAGGTTGGGATATTTCAGTCTAGAAAGGAAGCACGTCACTTTTAGGATGCAGATAGAGTCATAGGAAGTCATGAACCACCCAGAGTGCCTCTCTGACTGATAGATGGTATATGAATTTATTTTAAAAAATTAATATAAGTATCCCAGATCCATAGGATATCATGGAGCTCCTGCTCCAGGGACAAAGGGAGAGGTCTTCTATGAAGAGTCTCTGTTGACTAGCAATGGAAAGCTCTTCCAGCAGTGCTCTGTGAGCAGGAAGGGTAAATAGGTGGGGGCAGTTGTGTCAGAGTGAATTGATGGCATGCCCCTGGAACAGAGGAAAGATGTTGCTAGCTCTGGAAGAGACATTAAAAAGAAAAATCCATAGGAAAAAAGGGGAAACAGAGCCATTTTTCAAGAAGCAGTTGTTTTGCAATCATTCCTTTCCAACTTTCATAGGATTGTTCTGCCTGTATATCAACAGTGTAAATATAAACTTGCTTTTTTCCTATACATCAAGAATTATGGTTAAGCAGTATTATAGCAACAATTTTAGTAATCAGATTATCTTGATTATGATTAAGATTATCATGCCTATTAACAAATTATAGAAGGAATAAAATCTTTTATTCCTTTTGCTGGCAACTATTTTTAACTGGAGTCATACCTTGAATTCAGTAAATGGCTCAAGACCCAACAGCACTGCTTCTGCTTATTGACTCATTCCTATGCTAACTAAGGCAGAGACAAAAGAATCTTAAACCCCGTCCTCTCAGTATTGCAGGAGCTTTGGCAGAGAATTCCCTTATGCACCTCAGCTCCTCACTATTTCTTTGAATTTGGATCATGTGGTGATATGAATAGCTGAGATGCATGATAATAGTAAACTTGGATAGTGTCTCTGTTGCTGTTCATACTGGAAGGATGGATAAAGAACCTCTTTGGAGAAAGGATCAACAAAGAGGCAAACTGGGACTAGATGAGAAGCCCCTGATCGTAAGATGATATATTTAGTTCTAATCTTATTACTGGAGAAATGACTTAGATGAGGCTCCAAGTTTGTTGGACCTATGCTTAGAAGAGGGGAAGCATGGACCTATTCTGCCGTAAGTTCTCTTGATAATCACATATTGGATGTGGTACTTATATTTGGTTTATAAATTCCAAAATGTGTAGTCCCAAACTTTACCAATTTGTACTTTACCAATTTGTACTTTACCAATTTGTATTTGAAGCCTGTGTTCATTGGAAGTTACACAGCGAGAACGTACACAAATTTGTGTTAAAATATGGATGCCAGACACAAGCCTTTCTCCATCTCAGTGCAGTGATGAGGTACTGCATAACCCATAATAATTACATAATTAGTGTTCTTGGGGAAAGACACCAACTGAAAAGGAAGCATGATACTTAACAGTATCTTCAGTGGCCTCGTATATCTCAGATAAATCTAATGCCTTCCCACAGGGCGCTTCTGTGACAGAAGCTAAGATCTATTTACACACACATGTCAAGGCTGTAGAGCAAGTGTGCAAATTTCTATATACTAAATTTGATCCTATAAACTCAGATACTGAATGTAAAATAAGCCTTATATGAAATTGGTGGGAACAATGAAATAGAGAAATGATGTTTTGGTATAAAATGTGATTCTATAGAATATAATAGACACAACATTATATAACATAGAAATTTCACATTTTGTAAGGAACATTTTGTAAAGACAGTGAAGGCAGTAATTTTCTAGAGGTTACTTGTGCTTGTAGTGCAATTAAGTTTTTAATTGATCCTGAATGTTTGGTCTTGTCTGTCTGGTTGTGACACAGTTCAGTCTGCAACAGGAGTTTCCAACCTGGTGTGAGATGGGGTGTGACAAAGAGGAATGCTGCATTGTGATTCACCAGATATATTTCAATTTAAAAATACTGTTGTTTGCATTTGGATTCAATTCTCTTTTGTCAGTCAAGACAAAATCTAGGAATTGCCTGAATCCACAGGCATACTTGTGGATCACAGTCAGCAAGAAAGTTTTACATTTTGACAAAACCATGAATGAGAAGCAGGAACAAAGAAGTCATTGACTATTATATCCACAACTGGGATTGCTTTTACTGTTTACAATTTCTTCTAATTGCTTAATTTATATTTGCATTTTATGCACTGAGTTAAATCTTATTTTTTGAGTTCAGTTTGTTGACTTGCAGTACTGTATGTTGTTAATTTGTGGTTCAAAAATTAGAAATTCGACTTCTCAGGCTTCAAATGTAGTATTACTTTTGTGGGTAGTGCAAACATAAACAGGGCATAGAAAAGGCTGGGATCCACTGATCTACAACATAGGTACAGTATCACATAATACATTAACAGTGATGCGGCAGCTGATATTCTCTGTGCTAAGTACTCACTGTCAAAGAAAAACTTTGTACATGCTTATTAGACATGTAAGATTCTATGCACTGGTTTGCCCAACAAGCTAAGCCACCTTAAGTTAATTCAACCATGTGCAGACAGCTGTTTATTATTCAAGAAGCAACCACACCTTGTTGTATTCACTGAATCTGGTAAGGGTGAGTTGTTGACATGGTTAAACCATGCAGAACTGATGAGCTATTTTAAGGTTGTGGGTGGTGTGATAATGCTTCCAAAGACCCATTCCCATCAGGCTTACATGACAGCAAGCAGTGGTTGCAACTTGAATGTTTTGAAGTGGTCCAATATGCACCACTGGATGGCTTACCATGGCTTAAGTCAAAATGAGCTATGCTAACTGTGTGAAATGGGTCAGTGTGGTATAATGAATTTGTTGGAAAGTTATACTTGTACCAGAGATGTGAGATTTCAGCATGCTAATGAACAATTAATTCAGCTTCTCTGCTAGCAAATGCACTCTGTGGTATTTCAGGAGCTTTAGTTACTTCTACTTGGATTGGGTAAAGGGCAAGTCCGTTGATGACTGGCCATCAACACTTGAATGCAATATCAACTATGACTTGTTGCCTAAAATATATAAACGATAACAGATAACATTGCCAGAGCTGCAGTGATGTTGAGACAGTTTGCATATTGATTTGCAAGTGTTTTATAAATCTCTTGAATGCATATGTCAAAAAAAAGGTTTTTATAATACACTTGGGAAATAACTCTTTTTGTACTTTTTTGTCTGAGGTGGAATCTTGTGTAAATGAGGAGCTTTCACATTCATTCAATAAAAGTAATATCTTGATAAACAGTGGTTAGTATTTTGTTTCACTTTTATGTAGTGTAGTTCTTCATCATGGTTGAAGAACTACACATTTTGATATTTTACCTTTGATCTTTACTTTATGAATTGAGATAAAATTGTATTTCTCCACTCTTGTATTTCTTACTTACAGTCCCACTTTCCTTCTGAGATTTTCTTTTTGACAAATCAGACACTTTTTCATTTCATTTTATTAAAATTATCAGTATTCTGAATAAGGAATGAAAATTTAAAATTAAAAATGAACTGTTTAGCTAGAAGGCAATTTCAATGCTATACAAAATAAAAGATGCAGTAATACATATTTCACAACAAAAAATCTAGTTTTTGGAGCCCAAATCACTGCACTTTCATATACCTGAATCTTCTTTTTGCCCCTTTAGCATTAAACTCTTTTCCACCTGTATAAAATGAGCAACTGGATTAGTTTAGATCAGTTACGCTTTCTTGGAGAAGCTTGAGGGGGAATTGAAAATGCATTCACTATATCTCTTGTGTAAATTAGGTTTTTGATCGTTTTGATGAGGGATAATTGCTTAAACATGACAGTTAATTTGTGTTTTGTATTCCTATGTAGAAGCTTCAGAGAAAGTATGTTATCCTGGATATTGCTGACTTTAAAACTTGTAGACTTCGTAGTACTAGAGGAATTTTATTTCAGATTTAACTAGAGTAGATTCTATGTTTTACAGTGTGCTAATGTAGCAATATTTTGGAAAAAAAAATCCAAATTTGAAAAATAATTTGTGCAAGCAGTAGGCATGATCTATCCATGTTTTGTTGGATTGAAGAGGACCAAACCTTAGCCATATTATGCTGAGTATGCTAAACATTGCAGTTTAATATTTTAAAGAAATAAATGTCTATGTATTATTTTATAAATATACAAAACCCTTTCTTTTGAATCCATGTTTTGTAAACTTTTATACATTCAGTAGATGCTTACTCTTTTCAAAAAATGTATTTTAAGACAGATATTTATGTTACCTATTCAGTTCACTTTACATCTTAACCCACGTCCATCAATCAATTTCTCAAGTCACGATGGCTCTAGTCTCCAGTTACTGTATTGCTGAGAAATACAAGAGCTTGTTAATTCACTTGTGGTTGATGTAGTTTGCTCCTTCCTTGAAACCTTATCAGCTTTCTGAATATACCTGGACTATTTACAATTCTTTTGCCTTTGCTTCCTATTCAGTTGCTTTTAAAATAACATTGAATTTGTTTCTATTTTATGTATAATCCTTTTCACTGCATTTTAATACCATGTTCTATTTATTGTTAATTTCCCCACTTCATTGTCTGTATGCTCCATTGTTACCTACTTTTGTTTTGCCTAGTTTTTGCATAAGATGCGTCCTTTACTGAGCAAAATATTTCTTGTCTTCCATATTCTGTGGCAAATTATGGATGATACCACATTTTAAACATTGCAGTGTCAGAGAAGATAACATGTTACTATGAATCTTGTGGTCTTTCATACTGTCCCATTAATGCTAGTCAAATGATTCAAAGTTGAATCAGATCATCAAGAGTGCGATCTCTGGTAAAGTGAAAAAGTAATACTAACTGGAGCAATTCACTGTAGTATTTTCTGTAACTCAGCAGTAATGACAAGCTTCCTTAGCCCCAGTTTATTCAGGATATATCCGGTATATGAAAGGATAATTGTATTTGCCCATTATTTAAAGTGTTAGGAATTTAATCAGGTTTTAACTTTACAGTAGCTTTTTGGTTTCGATTTTGTTTTTCCTTTGATTTTGATTTTGTTTTGATTTCCTTTCATTTGTAAATTGTTACTGGTTTTATGTGTATATTTAATTATTGTTAGCTTGTTAAATTACCTGTTTTTAATTTTTGTAACCTGCCCTGAGACGCTTTTGCATATTGGGCAGGGTGTAAATATTTTAAATAAAATAAATAATAAAATAAAATAATTTGCCTTTTTCTGCTTTGACATGAAAAAAACTAGTAGTTTAAGTTTGATTGCAGAATATAGTAGTGGGGTATACAGTTGGCTGAGCTTTGTATTACTTGAGGTTAAATGCTGCAAGCTACTCAGAAAACACATTAATTTACTCCTTGTGTTGCAAACTTTAAAATTTCTGGAATGTTTTAAGCATAGACACATATTGCTTTCAGAGAGACAGACTCCTGCAAATCTGTCTCCGTTCTTATTAGAACTGAATTGGTACAATTGATAAGAAATGTCAGACACTAATGTGCCTGGTTAAACAGACCATCTGCTTCTTTAGTAACATTAATATTTATGCTTAGTACATTTCAAGAACTGTGTTTGGGGTACTAGGTAGTATCTGTTGTCTGTGAACAAAATATAAACACATACTATTTTAAAATGATCCATGGAAGGTTTCCTTTTCTGTTTTCTACAACTTCTGTTGTATAATTCTTGTTGTCATACTTCCAAAGAACAGATGAACCTTTAACATATTCTACTGGTATTTGTAACAAGGTTCATATAAAGATCATTATCATGTCTGGAGTCTATGTAGAATACTCATAAGTGAGCTATTAAATTAGGGGGAAATACTTTACTGTTGTTTGTTTAATTATGAAGTAATGGGGTTTCCATTTTCTCTGTTCAGTAGTGGTGATATGTAAAGAAAAGAAAAAATCATATACTGTTCAATCTTGTGCATACCAACTGACAGGAGACCTTGTCACAATGGGATTTGCTTCTAAACTATTCATTGTGCTTGTATGCTGCCATGTATTCCCACAGCAATCTCTAGGTGACTTACAACAGTAATAAAAAAACAATTCTCAAAAACAATAAAACAATGTATAAAAACTTAATGAAACAACAACAATATCATCGCGGCCATTTAAAATAATATAGAGCATTAAATTAACATTAAATAAATTAAAATCAGCTGTTAAAATGCCTGGTAAAGAGAAATGCTTTTGCCAGGCACCAGAAAGAGAATAATGTTGACACCAGGCTAATCACTTGGGGAGCCTATCTCATAAGTACGGGGCGGCCACAGAAAAGGCCCTTTTTCTATTTGCCATTCCCCTCACCTCCCTGTGAAATGACTCTTTTAGAAGGACCTCTTGCCCAGATCTTAATGAGTAGCTAGGTATATATGGGAGAAGACAATCCCTTAGTCAGGTCCTAAGCTGTTTAGGGCTTTATACATTGAAACAAGTACTTTCAATTGGACCTGGGCTACAAGTAGCAACCAATGTAGTTTGTATAACACTGGTGTTATATGGGCCTGAGAACTAACACATGCTACTGAATGTGTGTCCCAACTAAATTCACTGGACCCTCTTTAAAGCTCGTTACAGTAATCTAATCTGGATGCTACCAGAGCATGAGTAACTGTGGCCAGGCTCTGTCTGTGCAGGTGGGATTGAAGATGATATATTTTCCACAGCTGAAGAAAGACACCCCTGGCTACCAGATCCTCCAAAGACAGTCCTGGGCCCAGGTGCACCCCCAAGCTGCAAACCCTGTCCTTTAGGGACAGTGCAACTCCATCCAGGACAGGTAATGGTCCTCCAACCTGTCAGACAACTGGCCTACCAACAGTACTTAAGTCTGGTCTTCATTGAGTTTCAGTTTATTGATCCTTATCCAGTCCATTATTGATTTCAGACACAGTTTTAGCAGAGACTGCCTCACCCATATTAGATGTAAACTAGAGGTAGAGCTGTGAATCATCAGCCTACTGCTGACACCTACCCAAACCTCCCAATGACCTCTTCCAGAAGATTCATGTAGATGTTAAATAGCATGGAGAATAGTATAGAGCCCCATGGAACCCCCTGGTGCAACCGCCATGAGGCATAGCAAGTATCTCCCAGCACCACTTTCTGGACATAGTTGTCCAGGAAGGAGAGGAACCACTGCAAGGCAGTACTTCCAACCCCCAACCCAGCCAACTGGTCAGAAGGGCACAATTGTTGATGGTGTCAAAAGCTGCTGAGAGGTCCAGGAGAATCAACAGGGTTGTTATCCTCTTCTCTCTCTCTTTCAGCAAAGGTGATCATACAATGAGACAAAGGCAATCTACTTCCCAAACCCTGACTTAAACCCCAACTGAAATGAATCCAGAAAAACCACTTTATCCAAGACTACCTGGAGCTGCCCAGCCACTGCTTGCTCTAACAGCTTGCCTAAAAAGGAGAGATTCACCACTGGGTGGTAGTTGGTAACAATCCCTAGGTCCAAGTTTAGATTTTTTAAGAGTAGTCTTATCCCACCTTTCTTTAAGGAGGCTGGAACCACTCCCTCCCTCAAAGAGGCATTGACAGCCTACTGAACCCAGGTATGAACTCCCTCTGAAGATTTTCCAGTGAGCCATGATGGTCAGGGATCAAGTGTGCAGGTAGTAGGACAGACATAAGCAAGTATAAGATGTGTTGAAAAGCTATAGGTTTCACTGTTGACAATTTGTGAAGCAGCCTATAGAGAATTACACATTTTAAAGGCTAGCAAACACAATGTAACTTCCAAATATATACAATCTCAGCCATGTCCATTATTATGTTTAACCTAGGCACATTGCATAATACCCTTGCTTCTGCAGAGGCGGGACATATTGAAGTACCCCTTCTTTTAGACACTAGGCTCAGGTAATGGTTTGTTGCAATAACTGGGTTCAGACAACACAATAACCCACATTCAAGAATCGAACAGTCCTGTGTGGACTGTTACTGGATAATGAGTTCTTCGTGGTCTCTGTGTAATTACACACATGGGCTTTGCCGTGCAGTGCAAGGCCTGAATTAGAGAAACTTTCAAAGCTCAGAGTCATGGAGTGGATGGGAACCCTACCCTGCCCTTTCCAGAGGCCCAGATAAAGGGGAGGTGGCTCCTGTCCAGTCCTTCCGTTCCTTTTCAGCCACACATGCAGTCATCTCACTGAATCATAATTTCCGCTTCTCTTTGCTTAACAGCTCACACTTCTCTCTCTCTTTTTAAATAATTTATCAGATCTTCACTATTTCTATTATCCATCTCTCACCTTTGCTTTGCTCCTGGGGAACAAGCAAAAGCTCTTCTTCCCCACTCCACGTGTTTTTCTTCCTATGGCTGCACAGGGCCAACCTGGCCTTTCCATGCTGCACCTCGTGCATGGCTTTCTTGCCCTCTGTGGATGGCCATTCTCAATGTCCCCTCTGTTTCCCCAAAAACAGAAACGCTACACCACCAAGACTACTGCCCCTCCAATGCTAGAATTGCTGTGTGCCACCCACACGCTCTAGAACTGGACGCACCCCTGGATGACACACTCCCCACACTGCAGTCCCAGACCTGGATTCTCCAGAGGCGCACACTTGATCTGGGGCCACTCATTTCTTGTGTTTAAATCATATCTTAACCTGGTGGAGAGTTATTTCTTGCTTTTCCAAGTTGTCCCAGCTATATTATCTCTGAGCTGGCTTGTATTGCCGTCAGTTTTTTGTGAGCATTTCAAGATCCTGATTTGTTAGCTGATTTATGTTGCTTACAAATCCATGTCTCATGCCCACCTAACTGCTCAGTAACTCAGATTGTTGACTCCTCTTGCTGATTGTGAAATTGGTTGCTTCAAGTCTTCACAACTTGTGGCCCATCAGTATGAATAGAAGAATCCATCCATGTTTGGTTTCCAGCAGGAGCTCAGTAAATTTATTCTTGCTGCCTGATTGATGTTGAAAAAGGAGGTTTTCAAGAGCCACAAATTTATAACGGATGACCGGCAAGCAATGGACCACAAATACACAAGACTCTGTATAAAATTAGACTTTCTAACCTACACAGTATATTTTTTATTCTGACTTGCCATAGTAAGCCAAACCCAAATCAGTTCATAATACTTAACATAGGATGAAGTATAATAGTTATGTAATAGTATATAATAAGATGTGGCAGTAACAACCCAAGACAACTCATTAGCAAACCAGTTCAAAATGTTTTAACAATATATAGAGAGAGAATCAGCATTTCAATAAGTCCGTCAAAACATATCATTAATAGTCATTATTACAGTGATACTTGGTGATCTACTAACAATTCAAATGAAAAAGAAGCTGATACGACAGAATCCAGTACAGTGATACCTCAGCTCACGAACACCTCAGTTCATGACCAAATCGGGTCACGAACAAAAATTTCATAAACATTTTGATTCAGGTCGTGAACTCAGCATTGGGTGGTGACCGCGATCGCGGCCATCTTCCCACCCCCATCGCTGAATGGGGAGATGGCCACAATCGTGTTGGGGCGGGGGGGGGAGATGGCTGAGATCGTGCCCATTTTTCCTGCATGAATGCACCCCTGATTGCACCCGTCTTTCCTGCAGGAGTGCAACCACGATCTCGGCCATCTCCCCCTCCCCCAGCGTGCCCTCATCCACGCCCATCTCTCCCCCCAGTGCGCCAGGATGACAGGCACATGTAGGGATGAGGGGTGCGATCGCAGTTGTGTTGGGGGGGCGGGGAGATGTCTGCGCTCGTGCTCAGGGTGGGGAGGGGAGATGGCCATGATCTTTGTTGTCCTTTGTCACTTTGCTTTACATTTTTCTGATTTAAAAATATAGTTACAGAATGGATTAATCATGTTTACACTGAACCTTAAGGGGAAATTTAACTTGGCTCACGACCAATTTGGGTCATGACCAGAGTCCTGGAACGGATTAAGTTTGTGAGCCAAGGTACCACTGTATTTTATTTCTAATAATTCATTAACAGTACCTTTAAAACAATTAAATAAAATGTTAGCTAACACATATATTAGCCAAAAAATCAAAATATTTCATATCAATACATTCAAAATTGCAAGATAACCAATCCACACTATTAAACCCAAATCTTCAGCAGAAGAAGATAATGTGCACTGATGATTTTAGGAAGGTAAAATTTGTATTACAGCAGTAAAACTTCAGTCTACTCTAGACTTTATTGCGCTTTTTCCTGGACATGTTGAAACTAGGGTCAAATGCTCTTGAAATTCATAATTTTAGATTTGATCAAGGTTATGAACTCAAAATTATAGAATTGATCAATGTTATTGCTGCTGCTTAGATGCTGTCTTGAGTTTAAATTTTCCTATAAATGATTTAGCATGATCTGTATTTGAGGGGAGGGGACTGAAAACCCAAGTATCCAGCAATGAGGGTTTTTAGCACAACAACTACCCTTTTTCATTGTGCCTCCTGTGCTGATTGTGATAATATGCAGTCTAGCAGAGTTCAGAATACTACATCAGTGCATCTGCTTCTTACCATCTTGCATAAACTGATTCCATACTCCAAGAATCTGTTTTGGGATAGGTGCTTTTATATTTCTTCATAAAATAATCTGGAGTTAGGGATAAACAGTAAAGTGGCACATTTGTGGATGATGCAAATATGTAGCATGGTAAAAACAAATACTGGATGACTTGTTGACAAAATGGTTAATACAATGGAAAATGTGAGTAAATGTATATTTAAATAATATTTAAATCCTAATTTCATATATAACCTGATTGGGGAGGGGGTGAGTTGGTAGTTACAGAACTTAAGAAAAATTGTGTAGTTGTGTTGGATAGTTTAATGAAAACCTTGCCCCTTTGTGCATCAGCTTCTGTCCGAAGGGGATGAGGAATTAGTTTCCAAACTAAGAATAATTAAGAAAGGGATTTAATAGGTCAATATTAGAATGTCTTTATACAAATCCTTGGTGCAACCACACATGGAATATTTTCAGGTTATTTACCATGGTTGTTGCATCTCAAAATGAAAATTGTAGCCCTGGAAAGGATCAGAGAAGGGAAAATAAAATCATCTCTATGCCAGATCAGGTCCCCAGTGACAAAAAATTTTGTGTTTATGTTTGAGGGGACAGGGAGAAGGAAAGGTTACAGATTATAATAGAATATTATAAAAATTTAGCATTATGTGAACAATGTGTATAATTCTAGAACCCCTCATGAAAGAGCATGATGGGCATGTCGTGAGCGGAGCCGGCTGGTGCTGGAGGTCAGACTAGAAGGCCCAGGAGGCCCCTTCTGACTCACTCTGTTTCTGTGCTTCTGAGATTCATGACCGGAAAATGATATGCTTCTTCATGCAGCTTGCAATTAAACTATGGAAATTACTACCATAAGATGCACAGATGGTCACCAGTTTAGGCAGGTTTAAGAGGAGAATAGAGAAATTTAGGAAAAATAGATCTGTCAATGGCTACTAGTCATGATGGTTATATTTTACCTCCAGAATCAAAGACTCCATGTCTTGGTATACACTTGCTAGAGAACAGAGACAGGAGATGCTGTAGCTGTCATACACCGCTTGTGATTTTCCCAGAGACATGTATATGCCTACTGTGGGAAACAGTGTTACATTTGATAGGCCTTTCGTCTGATCCTCCCAGAGCTCTTACTACACATGTCTTCTGTATACCAAATAATGGGGGGGGGGGGGGAACCATCTGTGTAGGGTTTCTTAGACCTATCAAAATCTGATACGTTCATCCTTTGGTGGCTAGTGTAGAGTTTTGGGGAGAGCATTAGGTATGTTTTAGGAGCCTTTTCTCTCTTGCAGCAACAAGAAAGCAGAAGAGAAAGGCAAGAAGTGCAAAGATTCTAATATGACTGTATATATAGATACATACAAATGTGGATGTACAGATATATTCCTCTCTCTCTCTATAATCACTTTTTTGTTACTATTGCTTTCTTATCAAACTTTTAGAAAATGTTTATTGGTATTTTCATGGCCTTGTTTTCATGGCATATGGAAAAGTGATACGATATTTGGTATACATTATATTCCCTTCACTCAGTCACACTTCATCTTCAAACAATTTCATTTCTTCATTCAGATGTCCCTCTTTACTCATCAGCAATAATCAGCTCACTTCAGGCCATGTGCTGAGACTATCCATCTTGGATTAGCAGCCCTTTCAGTCTGGTTCCCTGGAGCTTGCATGAGAGATTCTGACCCTCAGGCTTTATAGCCTTTAACCATCAGGTATAACATCTACCTTCTCTGAGCCTGAATCTAAAATTTAATCTGATTCCTGTGGGATGTTTCTTAATACCATTGCATGCCAGTAGCACAAACTGTAACTTCATTTGAACAGAACAGTGATACAAAAATGCAATACTGAATTTTGCCTATATTATTCATATATTCAAAATGAAAAATACCAATAACTAATTTTATTCGACTATGTAATCAGGGTAGTGGATTGCAGTAGTTACTAAACTCACTGTATTAATACATTGATTATATAGATTTGTTACTTTTTATGATGTGTTTTTATGTTAAAAAAGTGACTGATGTGTGAAGAATATGTACATGTACCTAGATGGCACAGAGGATTAGCAACTAAGAATAGGGAAGATCCAGTCTGTGCAGTACAGGCATGCTGTACCATGCCTGTAAAAAGACCTTTTGCAGTCTGTGTAAGCTAGTAAGTTCATCAGTTTGTACCATTTTAAACCACTAAAACTTTTTATAGGCACAACATTGATCACCTTTCTATGTGAACTGGAGCTCCTTTTTTCTTCCTTACCACCCAGTGCATGCACATGTCTTCCCTAAGTCATAAGAACAGAAGCTAAGGTTAAACTGCTAGACTTTCTCCTACAGTATTGTGGTCTGACTGGCAGTACCTTTCCAGTGTCTTAGGCAGATCCTGATCCTTTCAGATGCAGATGCGAGGTTTTAACCTGGAACCTTATGCATTCAGTGCATGAGCTCTGTGCTGCTGAGTTATTTTTTCTTCCTTCATCCTCTAATTGTCACTAGCAGTTAGATTTCAGTGTGCACTATTGAGCAAGCCACTAATAGTGATTCAGGTGAGTTTAAAACACACACACTAATAATTGTTTTCTGCTTTTAACGTAAGTTACTCTCACATGACCATCAGACTGTTTTTTCACATAGTACATATAAAAATTAGTGGTGTGGTAATTCTTTTCCTGACAACTTGTATTCTTCAAAAAATGGAGAATCAGAATTGATTAGTTTATCTCACTAGTTTTGAATGTTTCTAGGATTCATTGTGATAAAGCCATAGAAATTATTTTTCTAGCTTTTTAAGTGTTAGTTCCAAAATGTTAATTAACTTAAGAAAAGAATATAGAGTACCAGTTTGATGGATTGAAACCTCAGGAAAGAACACAGATTTGATGGACAGAAAGCTGGATGAGGAATGTTTAGAGAAGGATTTAACTACTTGGATGCAAAGGAACTTGGCACACACTTAATTGTTCTTTGTGCAAAGACATTAATATGTTCTTTAGGTACATCTTACCACATAGAATGCCAGTTACAGCTGTTGTGTGATGACATGATATTTGCAAGTAGCAAAGATCCAGCAAGTCAGATAATTTAAAAAGCTAAATATACCACCACCTGCATGGAGGTTTTCACATCTGCTTCCTTGTTAGAAGTGTTGACTTAGTTAATAAAATTTTAAAATGTCATTTCTATGAAATATAATTTGATAGTCTTCAGTTACATAAAGTTTTATGTACTTTAAGGGCTTTTGCAGGTTCATTCCCCATTGAATGCAAACTATAAAGCAACCCGTGTTTTATTCCTTTCCCCAAGGTACAAGACCCTGAAGAATTGTAAACATATATCAAAGGAAGGAATGGTGCAGGTGCGCTCAGGTTTTTTTGGGTAGTTGTGGTCAGGCAGATATGCTACAACGTGCATGCTTGCAAAGGTATTAATATAAGTTCACTTGCAGTGTGGTACATTCTTTCCCAGCTGTATTTCAGACGGGTGCAATGACAAGGTAGTTTACCTCAACAAGGCAATGAATTCAGAATGGTTATTTTGACTCATGAGAGAGTATGATTCAGCATACATAATTTAATATTATTATTACATTATATTTCTAAACTGCCCATAGCCAAAGTTCTCTGGGCAGTTCAGAACATTTCAGTCCTGCATTACTGTTATACTTCTATTTAAGTTTCCCAGAGTTTGAAAAAAACCTAAACCTAGCCTAAGAATACTACATGTAGACGTTCTCCTACTAGTCAGGATTGATAGTACCTGAGTAAGATGTACATGAACTTTGAGTTAAGGAAGCTCTTTATCCCTAGTTTATCTATTCAAGCTAGTCATGTAAGTGTCTCATTAACTGGATGAATAAATGACATTTCAGATGCTTTCAGGTAGGGGCCATGTATTGTCTTCATACATCTTTATGAGTGACCAAAACTGACATAGGACAACCCATGAGACTATTTATTCATGATATAGGTTTCTGATGTACATACACTGCATTTTGTTAACCATATAGGAACTGGTGCCACATGGCTTCTGTACATGGCTCTATTGTGTCTGCCCAGAAAGGAAGAATCATGATATTCAGTCATGCCCCTGATTTTAATGCTTGTACTGTACGAGTTTACTATACAAGTTTACTCAAGCACAAGAATCTCTCCCTGTTTTCCCAATAACTTGGTTCTTCATTAGAAGCACAGATGTTAGTAGAAGCTTTGCACTGTTTGAACTGAATGGGCCACAACTTGAAACACTAGAATACAGTGGTATCTTGGCTCATGAATGCCTCAGTTCATGACCAAATTGGGTCATGAACAGAAATTTCAGAAAATTTTGCCTCAGGTCGCGAACTCCACATCGGGTGACGATCACAATCACGCCATTCTTCCCTGCACGGGCGCAATCACGGTCATGCTCGGTGCGGGGAGATGGCTGCACTCGTGCCCATGTTCCCTGCCCGAGCACAATCATGATCGCACCTGTCTAGGGCCATGATCGTGGTCACCCTTGTGCAAGGAAGATGGGTGTGATCGTGGCCATGCTGGTGGGGAGATGGCTGCGCTTGTGCTCAGGGGGAGGATGGCTGCGATCTTTGTTGTTCTTTGTCACTTTGCTTCAAATTTTTGTGATTAAAAAAAATAGTTACAGAATGGTTTAACCTTATTTATATTGAACCTTATGGGGAATTTGACTTGGCTCATGGCTAATTTGGGTCGCAACCAGAATCGTGGAACGGATTAAATTCGTGAGCCAAGGTACCACTGTAAATCCTATTTCAATATTCTGGATTGCAGACAGAATATTTAAGGGACTAGATTTTCCTACCTGATCTTGTCTGTCTACTTCGTCTTTGGAAACACTGCGGTACTTAATGTTATTGTTGCTGCTGGAACAACACCTTTTTGGTAGCAATTTCAGGCTATGAAACTGTTCTTGTCCCTGTGAACTGCATGATCATCTATTTTCTGGTAATATTTTGAAATGTGTTAAAAGCTATAACTTGTTTCATTATATGTATGTTCAGGAATTAATCCATTGCTGCTTCCTGTTTATTGTTGATTTGGTAGTATATGGTTTTGCTTTTTTGCCTATTGTATTGTCCTTATTTTGACGTGGTTCTTTAATGTGATTGTAGGGTAGTTGCTTTGGGGTGCTCTTTTGGATTAAAACAAGAGGGGGGAAAGGGGGGCTGATCCAGGAACTGGATTCTATTTTGGAACAGCTCCCGGGGAGCCATACTCTGTATGGAGCAAAAGTGGGTAGAGCTGCAGGCAAAAGTGGATAGGCTCCGTACCCCCATTTCCATTGTTACCCATTCATAGGTAGAAGCATGTCTGCTCAAAAGTAATCAGGAATGTATAATTCATCATTACTTTCCATAGTATCCCAACATTAAGTCTCAGCATATCCATTTATAGGTAAGCATAACTAACATTTCTATTTACACATAATAGGGTAAAAACCTTTGCATGTATGCAGGACTAACTCACTAGTAGCACTTTCAAATGCAATCTCAAACAACAAGTTCCTGTGTGTCTATAAACAAATAAATATGAACATTATGTCTTCTCCTAAGTAAGAAGGGCAAGCCTCTGCATGACTACTCAGAGATAAGCAGAACTGAATCACTCGGCCTGGTCACATGCCTTCAGCAATACATGAAAATGCTGCTACTTGGAATTGAGTGCCTTTCCTTTCATGGCAAAGTGTGCAGGGCCAGGCACGGAAGTTGCCGGACAAATTGGGTGCAGGGGGAGGCAGAACATTCAGGACTATAACTTGGTTTTTGTCAATTAAATGACGGTGCATCAGACTGAGATTGTTATGTCTGGACTGGACAAATATGTTTTCATGAATTCATCTAATAAACATGTTCCCCCCCACGTATGCCTTAACATAGACTAGCATGTTTTTTGCAACATTCAATACATACTTCAAATTCTTAGAAAATTGGAAAAACGAGCTAGCAGAGTATGCAACAATGGCAAAACTAACCTGCTAAAGAATGTAATGAAAAATAGAAAGCTTAATATGAACAATTTAATTAATGCTTAAGAAACAATCTCTAAAAATACTGTTAGTGATTTTTACTCTAATACTAAAGCTACTGATCTTCAATTAGTTTTTTAACTTAGATTAATCTGTATGAGAATTTTGATTAAGAATTGGATTACCTAAATGAGATTATGGTAGACAGAAATTTTTGCCTTTTTGTGTATTTGTTAGATGCTGAAATTATATGCTATATAATATTGCTTGCATCCTTTCCCCTATAAATTCTTTTCTTTTATTTCTTTTTTAAGAAAATAGATAAAATTATAAAACAATACATACTTCAAATTCTTCAGATCCATACAAGGTCATTTTTGAATTATCCTTTTGTAGACTAAAAAGATAGTCAAAAATATTGTGAAATGTCTTTCATAAACATAAAGATGACTTGGAATGTGAATAGGTTTTGCACTCAGGGTTTGATTAAACCCACTGAAATAAATAGTTCCCCAGCTGTTTCACCATCTTTAAGACCTGCAGAAGGTTCTTAAGGTTCCTGCAGAAGCTACAATTTGGCTATACTGTTGCTTAAGTGAGCAACTCCTGAAAAACTGTGCTCATCTTTGAAATGGAAAATAGTTTTTCCTAAAATAAAATTAGCAAATGTTTGTTAATTTTGTACAAGTGACAATTAAACCTCCAGTTGCAGTGTTACTGCTATATCAGTTAACAAACAGAGAAGTTTCATGCCTTTTAACTTGGGGGTGCTAAGACCTATAAACTTGGGGGTGCTAAGACTTATAAAATACATGTGTATTCATAGGAACAGAATTGGCCCTGGAATGTAGGAGAGACGGTCCTTTTGGGCTCTGATAAATTGAAAAATTAAATTTATTGGTTTTAAACACACATTCCTAATTAAGTATTCCAGTGACTGTAAACTGTGTTAAACATTTTACAACTTCATGCAGACTTAAAATTTATCAAGAAATAACATAGTCCTTAATAAACCACAAAATTAACTATAGAGATAAGTTGTTGCTGGGACTGATTTTGACTTTTTCAACTTCCCAGATAAATAATTACCCATTTGGTGAGAGTGGGTGGGAAACTACTGACCTTTGAGAAGCATCTATAACTTTTAATTTTCCTGGATATTTAACTTCACAGTTTGGACTGCAGAATGTTCCTTTGTTGTGCTGTTTGCCAGTCTATGCTTTGTACATTTGGGCTCAGGAGTTCTTCTGAGTCTCAACAGTTTTGAGTTTAAATGTGCAGGTGATGTTAATTCTCTTTTAGAAATCCAGCACTGGCACTATTTGAAATTTATTGTAACTGGACCTTGAGTTTTGCTCCTTCTTGCATCAAAAGAATGATTCCAAAGAACTGAAATACAGTTCTTGTGTTTAGACTGCATGTTAAGTGGCAGGGAGGGTTGCCACTTAGGCATCATGATGCAATGAGCCTGGACGTCCACATCTCAAACTATAAAGCTGTGATGGGGAGATATCAGGTGTTGTTGCAGAAAATGGAGACTCTGGCAGCTTTCCTACCAGATCAACAATGGGAGCTTGCCAGAGTCTTCCTTACTGAGGGTATTCAGCTCTCAGAACAACAAATTGCAACAGTGCACAATCACATTGATTGTGATTCCAGAGCCTTAGTCAGTGTAGTTGCACTTTGGGAGACTAACCTCTCTCAAGAGACACATTCCTGGATTGCGAGTGTGCTCCTTGATGGAGAAGACCTCTTTCATGCTTGCTGGTGAGAGGGCCAGAGCGACAGCTTGGTGCATGGACATTAGCCCATTTCAACTGAGGGCACGTAAGTGGCCATGGGCCCAATTCCTTCAGTACCAGCCCTACTACTCCAGACAACAAGGTCCTTACCCTGGCCATCCTCAACAAGGACAGCAACCACCAAACCGCCAGCATCCCTGGGACAGTGCCTGTACCCAGCAAGGCAGGAAACGGTCCGACTCTGGCAAAAGACAGCACTGATGGGCAGCGCGAACCAGTTTCTTAACTAAAGTCCCACCCGCATTTGGGGGCTCCCTAAGTCACCATCTTCCCACTTGGGAATCCATCACATCTGACAAGAGGGTACTTTCCATAGTATAGCACAGATTCAAAATTGAATTTGAGACCTTGCCTCCTTTTGGAATAGTCCACATCACTTCTCCCTCTCCAACCCTAACAGAAGAAATCACCAATTTACTAGCAAAGGGTGCGATCTGACTGGTACACTGATTCAAAGCTAAGTACAGTTTCTATTCATGCTATTTCACCTTTCTGAAAAAAGATGGCAGTCAGCAGCCCATTCTGGACCTGTGTGGAGTTAACCATTTCATTCCACTCAAAAGGTTCCTAATGATCTTCCTACAAAGTATTATGCTGCTATTGCAAAAAGGGGACTGGTTCGCATCCATTGAGTTAAAGGATGCATACTTTTATATCAGCATCCATCGCAAGTACACCCACTTTCTACAGTTCCCAATCAGTACCAATCCCTTTGAGTTCCAGGTACTACTGTTTTGTCTCTCAGTTACACCAAGAGTATTCACCAAATGCATGGATCTGGTACATGCACATTTGCTGCTCTAGGGAGTACCCCTACTTAGATAACTGGTTGCTAGTTACCAACACTAAACAGGACCTATTGCAGTTTTTCAGCGCCAGGCCAAGAACTTTTTATTTAAACGCTATTTTAACTGTTAATGGTTTATTTGTTGGTTTAAATTGACCAGGATGGATCCACTATTTTATTTTATTTTAGTTTATTTTATTTTTTGTATTTTATTTATTTGATGGGTTTTTTGTATTTTATATTGGGATTTTAATGATTGTAAGCCGCCCCAAGGCTCATGTGATAGGGTGGCATATAAGTTGTTTACATACATACATAAATAAATAACCTGCACTAATCTTAACTGCTTGGGTCTGTGCATTAACACTGACAAATCCATGCTTGCTCCTTACTGTATATTGGAGCGGTTCTCAATTCTGTGCCAGCCTGAGCATACCTATCCTGAGACCAGATGGAGAAACTCATGGCTACAGCCTCTGACCTTTGTACCAGCCTGAGATCCTATGCCTGGAGAATTCAACAGTTACTAGGCCACATGCTGTCAATTGTCACCATGAGGTGTGTAATGCCAGGCTGTGAATGCACTCCCACTCCAGCTCTGGTTTATGAGAGCATTCTGACCCAGTATGACTCTCCTAGAAAGACTATTAATCCTGCCCATCCATGTATGAGCAAGCCTAGCCTGGTGGATGCACAAGTTGACTCTGTCGGAGGGGCTTCCATTTCTACCCTCAGAAACGACAGAAACACTGACCACTGATGCATCCGTCAGCAGTTGGGGCACCCACGCCGAACAATACCAGATCCAAGAGACGTGGTCCAGACCTGAAAAGAGACTCTATAGAAACCACCTGGATCTCCTGGCTGTCTACAAAGGTCTCATTGCCCTACAGATTGTGCTGGTCAGCAGACATGTACAAATAGTTTTGGATAATACCACCACAGTATTCTGTATCAACAAACAGGGTGGGACAAAATCCATTGCATTCACTCAACTAGCACTGCAAATATGAGACTTGTGCATCTTCGACTGCTCTATCTGCTGGAATTCCTCTACCAGACTCCTGCAGTGCAACCACCTGGTCTACCCCATCAACTTTCATGAAGTACTACAGGCTCAATGCATGAGCCAGAGCAGGTAGTGCCTTTGGAAGAACAGTCTTCTCTTTGGTTTTCTGGTAATAACACCAGCCTACTTCCAGAAAGGTAAGCTTGCTAATGTGTGATACGCAGAGACTATGGAGAATAAAGGCAAGTTGCTTATTAGTAAGTCATTCACTGACTGGGTCATCTGTGCATTCAGAGAACCCACCCACAATATGTGTGAATGCACAGGTCCGTACTCAAAGAATGGCAGTTAAAGGTAAGCAACCTGCTTTTCTCTGAATTTTCAGTGAATTTGTTCCACAGTCATTGAGCAACAGTATTTTCTTCATAACTATAGTTTCCAATAAACCTATGCATGATCAATGTCAGCATTACAAAAACAGTGATTATCAGGTACACGTTTTTATTCACAAAAATGCAGTTTCCTTCCCTTCAATATTCATATGCTCTATCTGACAGAAGGTATGGTATTTTACAAATATTGTATTGATTTCAAGATAATAACAGGTGGCAGCCCTGTGATCTTGGCAGCTTTCCTACTGTGATAGAATAAGGAAGCAATACTGGGGCCACTGATTGCAGAGCAAACCAATCTATCTTCAGCTGTAGACTGATACTTGGAAAGGTAGCAGTGAGGGAACTAGAAAAAAATCACTGGAGAGCAAGGCCAAGATTATCCATACTATTATATTCCCAATAAATATGTACAGGTGTGAAAGCTGGATAGTGAAGAAAACTGACTGGAAGAAAATTATTGCCTTTGAAGCATAGTACTGGAGAAAAACTGTGAACGTTGTGGACTGACAAACAAGTGGGTTCTAGATGAAATCAAGCCGAAACTTTCCTTTGAAGCAAAAATGACAAAACTGAAGCTGTCATACTTCAGGGACTTCTTGAGAAGGGAAGTCTTACTGGAAAAGATAATGCTAGGAAAAGTGGAAGGAAGAGGAAGAAAGGAAGATGAAATATGAGATAGATCCACTCCATAAAGGAAACCACAGCTTTGAGTTTCTAATGACTGAGCAAGGCGCTTAAGATGGGACATTTTGGAGGGTATTTATTAATAGTGTTGCCATGATTTGGAGATGATGAAACACAGCAACAACAATCCTATCTAAAAATCAGTGTTTTCCACCACAAGGCCTGAGGACCTTGATTGCAGCTTTCCACCTCTCTCTCTCATTCACTTGCTGAGTAGGTTCAGACATTTTGCAGCTCATTATGGGTTGACATCACGTACCAGATGCTAAGATTGCATACGTAGCCCCTGCTTGAGGATTGTCATGTTATGCTAGCTCTGTGCGTATGGGTTATGGAAGGCTTAATCAACCCTCAGATAGCCTCAAAGCACACCACACTTTGTTTGCATGTGGTACAAAGAAGGTTACCACAGGATGGATATTTGAGAAGGTTATATTTGAGAAGGTTACCACAGGATGGATATTCAAAATGGCAGTTGCACATGTCCTAGCCTCATATGGGTTAAATATCCCACTATGGGCTGCTGTATCATACCAGGAGCCCCAAAACAGCACACCCCCAACCTTTTTGTAGTAGCTGCTCACATTAAGCAGGGACTCCTAGCTTTTCTGTAGTAGGCCAGCTGGTATGACATTTATTATAGAAAAGTTATAATAATAATAATAATAATAATAATAATTTACTGCAATGCTTTTGTGGTTGTTAAGTGTGCAGTAGAAGGAAGGGGAGAGAATGATGAAACAATCAGTAAATTAACTGTGTTGGGGAGCAGGCCCATGAACCAATTCTCAATTTAAAAATAATTTCTCAGTAAAATGAGATCTAACTTCTGAGGATCACTCTAGACTTAAGGGAAATTAATAGAAGCCCTTATGGAAGTTGCTCCAATTCATCTCCAGTAACTTGTGCTTAAACTTAGCCAGTGTATTTTGCTTTTTCCTGCCTGCAGCCTATGTATTTGGGATCATGAGACATGGTGTAACATGGCATGTTCTGTTATGCATTATAGAAAGCAGTGAACTCCACATTGAGCTGCCATTTTTGCTAGCAACTAAAGTCCATCTTAATATATAGATCTACTATTACAGATAAACTTTCAAGTAAATTATCTAACAACTAATTCTTTAACTTGGTTACAGCTTGCTTCCTCAATTTCTCTAGTAGAACAGGGCAAAGAGAATTTTAAAATTAAAAATCAAATCTATTAATCAAGAACTGGTTTTTATTAGCCGTATGCAATCTGGAAGGCAGTTATCCTTTGGTATATTGGCAGTTCTTCACATCTCTGAATGAAAACTGCATGCAAAATGCAGTTTTTATAAACATAGAAAATGTTTATATTAGATAAATGTGTACAAAAATATTAGTGGAAAAAGCAAACAGAAAGCTATTATACAAGGGAAACTGTTTTGAAACTGTTTATCATGGCACAAGAACCTCAATTCCAAGCATGGATTCCTCGTGGATCTTCATTTCTCATAGGAAGCTTCCAAAACCATAATCAAATCACTGAAAATATCCTTGGACAGAGAAATTAGCTATGGTTTGAGGGGGATTCCTTGTAAAAATGCATGAGCAGCCATGTCTTGGTATTTTTCCTTTTATGGGTAAGTCACTATCAGTAGAATTAAAAGGTAATAAGCTGTGAGAAATCTGGGCAGCCTATTTTTTATATTGGTCAACCATTAAGATTATGTCTGGGTTCAAATGTCATGACAACCCTGAGCAATTTCCATGGTGCATGTTTTTTTTTAACCTGGATGTGCTATACAGATAATGAACTGGTTTATTAGCATGCTTTCCATGCTCAGTCTTCCCACCATTGGCATGTATCCCATCAGACACTGCACCTGAAATTCAGTCTTATGCTGCATGGTTGCAGCAGCTGCCATTCTTTACAGGGAATTTTGTGGTAACTGTATTCCAGCACTTTGGAAATCACAATGCCAGGCTCAGACAACCAGAGAAGCCATGGTGAAACATGGAACAGACCATTGTTTCATATTGAGGTTTCTAAAAATCAAACATACCATGCTAAAATATCATTAAAGCATTTTGATGACATAGCAGACCATCCTTTGCAAGAAACCACTGTGGCTTATTGTGTCATAAGAACCCACCCTATGTATTTTACGTATTTTATTTATTTATTTATTCAATTTATATCCTGTCTTTTTCCTACAAAGGGCTCAAGGCAGCTTACATCTCCTCCTCCATCTTATCCCCACAACAACAACCCTGTGAGGTAGGTTGGGCTGAGAGTCTGTAACTGACCCAAAGTCACCCAGTTGGCTCCATGGCTGAGCGGGGACTAGAACCCAGATCGTCTGAGTCCCAGTTCCATGCTCTTAACCACTACACAACACTGGCTCTATTTGAGAGTAGCATCTAAATGTCATGTCTGCATATTCAAACTGTATGAGTAACCTGTGTTGATAGCATGAATGTGTATAGGTGAATGAAAAATTTGTGAAAAAGGCACTGAAGGAGGAAAAATGCAAGGAATGTGTGTGTGCCCACAGGCACACACGCAAACTTGAAAATTTATACTGTTCTTAATTCATTTGTGAATTTAGTCTGTCTGCATGTGAATGACTACATGTGAATGACTAGGAACACAAATTTAATCTGAGGACAGGACAGTAAAGGCACTACCTAGAGAATATAAAACATTTTCACTTACTTAGAAAAACATTTTAATCATTAAGTACACAAGTATTACACTGTTGTTTTCTTAAAAAAAAACTGTACTTTAATGTAAGAATATCCTATGTTATACATAAAATGACAAGTTTTGCAAGAGAGGTCAGTTTGTGGCCCTTCAGATGTTTTGACCTACAGCTCTGCTTATCTCTCAGCACTGTCAACTCTGGCTATGGCCAAACCATCTAGAGGATCACAAAGTGCCCACCCTTAATAGAAATATTCCAGTTGTGCCATGTACACTCAACTAGATTTATTATACCAGCTTTCTAAAAGTTATTAGCAGGGATAACTCATATAAGCTTTTTGTGAAATTTAAATATTTTTTTCTAAGCATTGAAAGACATTGGAGTATATGTGTGCTCAGTTTTTCTAAGTAATTGTTGATAACAACAAACCTATAGTACCTTAATGAATAACTAGTGGGGGTTTTATGGGGGAGTGTTTTTTGTTTTGTTTGATGAAAATCTGTTTGTTCTTAATAAATAGCTTCACTTTCAGAAGAAAATTAATAGCAGACTGCAATGTGAGTACTGCCCATTATTCCAGTTTCTTTTCAAACAAAAAATTGAAGCTGAACAACAGGCATTTGTAGCTTTTTTCTAAACCATCTCCAAAAAGGCTTGTTCATCAAGTTTAGCTTCTGGTTACCAGGTGATTATAGTGTTAATATTTATTTTAATGCACCATATGTAAGTCATGTTGTTGCTATGAAGCTAGACAGTCTCCCATTGATTAAATGTGTAGACTGACATCTGTCATTTTTTCCCAGTGAAACATGGCCCTATTATGTTTTAATTATGTGAAATATCTTTAGAAACCTGAATGCTTATACTGTGTTTCTAGCCACTGAAATCTGTCATCTTATTGTGCCCTTACTTTCCATACGTTAAGCTAAATAGACTAACTGCTGTTAAGAACCTGTCAGGGAATGCATGTCAAACACTAGGGGTATCATGCAATCAGACTGGTGTCAGGGTGGAAAAGTCAGTTGCTGGGAGGGTGGAGAAGACTGACCTTGTTCTCTCAACATTGCCTTTACACTGAAAGGAACAGATGAGATTCTGAATTATTCACAACACTGAAAGCTTATAATTGTTAGCATTGGTGGCAGCAATGAAGCAGAGAGGCGGATTTTTTTTTTTATCAGAACGTCTGACCTGGTAACACTTCAAAGGCTTTCCTTCACAAAACTGTCTTTTAGAATTTAGCTTCCTTTTCCCCCAAAGGTTTCATATGTAGAATTATTCCCACTTTTGTTTCCTGTATAGGAATCTGGGTCAAAGAGGTTCAAGTTAAGATTTAGTACAGATTTTCAGGAACGCAGTAATGGAACAAAAGAGATATTTTTGAAGGTTCTGTTGATTCACAGGTAAATTTTAAAGCGTAGGTGCAAATGCATACAACAAAGCAAACCTATCAATCCGTAATATAGAGTAATATAATGTAAGATTCCACCTTCTTTATTAGTAGATTTTAAAAGTAAATAATTTCTTAGAATGCTGTAACACAGAGAATAAGACATATTTGGACCATGCTGAATCCTCCCACTAGTTTTATATAAATTAACATGCAAATGTGTAACTATTTGCTTTATTTAGTTAAAAAAATAGTTTATTTAATTGGCCTGAAGCTTAATCTAGTAAAAATTGAAATGGTAACAATAGAAATTAAGCCTAACTAGGTCTTTATGTAGTTGAAAGTGATAAGTACTGAATGATGTGTTTGTTGTCTTCACATTTTTGATTAATAAGATTGTTGTATTTTAATACACACTAGTGACTTTTACTTCATTATTTAAACACTTTGCTGCAGTACAGTAGGTATTTTTCCATTCTTCCTAAAAGAAGCATTATGATAATTTCCCAACCAACCTGCCCCGTTGCACAAAATCCGACTATTAAGATAGAAATCAAGTGGAATTTTAAATCATTAGCTTTAAACTCATCTATATTTTCTTGCACAGGCCAGTCATTCATTGGGGTTTATAGAGGGTATATGAGTTTGCCTCTCATTTGGCTGAGTTTTTAGTCCTGAGTACAGAACAATGAAACCTTCCTGTGAAATGTAGTTTACATTTGTTTTACTTGCATTGATTATTACAACTAAAATTGAAGTATGATTTTGACATTCAGAATATGCAACAGCTTAAAGTATATGTTTACCTGTATGCTAAGATCTCCAGTAAAGGGCCTTCTGTCTGTGTCAGCACCATCTCAAGACAGCAAGAGAGGTAATCAAAGAAGGGGTGCACAAGTGTAAAATAGGAAACAAAAAAGGAAATAAAAAGTCTCAGATGACAGTGAAAAAAGTACGTGTCATTGCCTTATGCATTTCAGAAATTTCCTCCTTCAAATGCTGAAAATCATAAGACGTTTTCTTTGGTATGTGGGACTTCCTTTTTTTTCTTCTTTGCTTCCTCTTTTACCAGAGAGAAAGCCCTTTTATATGGTGGCACCCATGTTATGGAATTCTATCCCTAGACTGATTCATCTAATACCTACTTTTTTCATTTTTGGAGCCAGACAAAGATCTTCATATTTCCTCAAACTTTGTAGACAAATGTGAGTACTGTTGGTTATTTTGGGCTGACTTTTAAGATCTTGCTGTCTGTAGGGCTTGGTTTTCAAAGAGTGTTTGGGCCAGTTTTGTTGTTGTTGTTAGTCACGAAGTCGTGTCCGACCCATCGTGACCCCCATGGACAACATTCCTCCAGGCCTTCCTGTCCTCCACCATCCCTCGGAGTCCACTCAAGCTCACACCAACTGCTTCAGTGACTCCATCCAGCCACCTCTTTCTCTGCTGTCCCCTTCTTCTTTTGCCATCTATTGTTCCCAGCGTTAGGCTCTTCTCCAGGCAGTCCTTCCTTCTCATTAGGTGGCCGAAGTATTTGAGTTTCATCTTCAGGATCTGGCCTTCTAAAGAGCAGTCAGGGTTGATCTCCTCAAGGACTGACCGGTTTGATCACTGGTCCAAGGGAATCGCAGGAGTCTCCTCCAGCACCACAACTCAAAGGCCTCAATCCTTTTGCACTCAGCCTTCCTTATGGTCCAGCTTTCACAGCCATACATTGCAACTGGGAAAACCATAGCCTTGACTATACGCACTTTTGTTGGCAGGGTGATGTCTCTGCTTTTTAGTATGCTGTCTAGATTTGCCATAGCTTTCCTCCCCAGGAGCAAGCGTCTTTTAATTTCCTGGCTGCAGTCCCCATCTTTGGTGATCTTGGAGCACAGGAAAATAAAATCTGTCACTACCTCCATTTCTTCCCCATCTATTTACCAGGAAGTGAGAGAACCGGATGCCATGATCTTAGTTTTCTTAATGTTGAGTTTCAGGCCAATTTTGCACTCTCCTCCTTCACCCGCATCAAGAGGCACTTTAGTTCCTCTTCACTTGCTGCCATGAGAGTGGTATCATCTGCATATCTGAGGTTGTTGATATTTCTCCCAACAATCTTAATTCCAACTGGTGATTCATCTAGCCCCACCTTTCTCATGATGTGCTCTGCATATAAGTTAAATAGGCAGGTTGACAGTATACAGCCTTACCAAACTCCTTTCTCAATTTTGAACCAATCAGTGGTTCTGTGTCCAGTTCTCACTGTTGCTTCTTGACTCGCATATAGGTTTCTCAAGAGACAAATAAGATGGTCTGGTACTCCCATCTCTTTAAGAACCTGCCACAGTTTGTTGTGATCCACACAATCAAAGGCTTTAGCATAGTCAATGAAGCAGAAGTAGATGTTTTTCTGGAACTCCCTAGCTTTCTCCATGATCCAGCGTATGTTGGCAATTTGATCTCTAGTTCCTCTCCCTCTTCAAAATCCTGCCTGTACTTCTGGTAGTTCTCTGTCCACGTACTGCTGGAGCCTAGCTTGTAGGATTTTGAGCATAACTTTGCTAGCATGTGAAATGAGTGCAATGGTGCGGTACTTTGAACATGCTTTGGCATTGCCCTTCTGTGGGATGGGAATGTAAACTGACCTTTTTCAATCCTGTGGCCACTGTTGAGTTTTCCAAATTTGCTGCCATATTGAGTGTAGTACTTTTACTGCATCGTCTTTCAAGATTTTGAATAGCTCAGCTGGACTACTGTCACCTCCACTAGCTTTGTTGTTGCTCAGACTTCCTAAGGCCCATTTGCCTTCACATTCCAGGATGTCTGGCTCGAGGTCAGTGAACCCCATCGTGGTTATCAGGGACATTAAGCTCTTTCTTGTATAGTTCTTCTGGGTAATCTTGCCACCTCTTCTTAATCTCTTCTGCCTCTGTTAGGTCCCTGCCATTTTGGTCCTTTATCATGTCCATCTTTGCATGAAACGTTCCCTTCATATCTCCAATTTTCTTGAAGAGATCTCTGATCCTCCCTGTTATATTGTTTTCTTCTATTTCTTTGCACTGTTCATTTAAGAAGGCATTCTTCTCTCTTCTAGCTATTCTCTGGAACTCTGCATTCAATTGGGTGTTATCTTTCTCTTTCTCCCTTGCCTTTTGCTTCCCTTCTTTCCTCAGCTATTTGTAAAGCTTCCTCAGTCAGCCATTTTGCTTTCTTGCATTTCTTTTTCTTTGGGATGGTTTTTGTTGCTACCTCCTGTACATTGTTGCGAACCTCCGTCCATAGTTCTTCAGGCACTCTGTCTGTCAGATCTAATTCCTTAAATCTATTTGCCACCTCTACTGTATATTCATCAGGGATATGATTTAGGTCATACCTGAGTGGCCTAGTGCTTTTCCCTACTTTCTTCAATTTAAGCCTGAATTTTGCTCCGAGAAGCTCATGATTGGAGCCACAGTCAGTTCCTGGTGTTGTTTTTACTGACTGTATAGAGCTTCTCCATCTTTGGCTGCAGAGCACATAGTCAATCTGATTTCTGTGTTGACCGTCTGGTGATGTCCATGTGTAGAGTCGTCTCTTGGGTTGTTGGAAAAGAGTGTTTGCTATGACCATCATATTCTCTTGACAAAATTCTACCAGCCTGTGCCCTGCTTCATTTTGGACTCCAAGGCCAAGCTTGCCTGTTATTCCGGTTACCTTTTGGCTTCCTACTTTAGCATTCCAATCCCCCATGATGATAAGGACATCATTTTTTGGTGTTAATTCTAGAAGGTGTTGTAGGCCTTCATAGAACTGGTCAACTTCAGCCTCTTCAGCACCAGTGGTTGAGGCATAGATTTGGACTATTGTGATGTTGAATGGTTTTCCTTGGATTCGAACTGAGATCATTCTGTCATTTTGGAGATTGTATCCCAGTACTGCTTTTCCTACTCTTTTATTGACTATGAAGGCTACTCCAGTTCTTCTGAGGGATTCTTGCCCACAGTAGAATACCTGATGGTCATCTGAATTAAATCCACCCATTCCTGTCCATTTTAGTTCACTGATTCCTAAGATGTCGATGTTCAGTCTTGTCATCTCTTGTTTGACCACATCCAGCTTGCCTTGATTCATGGATCTTACATTCCAGGTTCCTGTGGAGTATAGATCTTTGCAGCATCGGACTTTCCTTTCACCACCAGATACATTTATTTATTTATTTGAAACATTTTTATGCCGCCCCCATCGCAACAAAGCCTCGGGGTGGGTCACAACAAAAACAAAATACATAAATATAACAATTATACAAATAAAAATATTAAAACCCGGTGCATCTCAGCTTAAAAGATTTAAAATCCTATAAATACAAATAAATTAACAATTAAAATGAGTTTTAAATAAAAAGGTCTTAGCCTGGCGCCGAAAAACAAATAACGATGGCGCCAGGCGGACCTCTCTGGGGAGCGCATTCCATAGATGGGGTGCCACCACAGAGAAAGCCCTCCTCCAGGTACTCACCCTACTAATATTCACAGAGGATTCCCGGAGAAGGGCATCTGTTTCTGATCTCAAGGGGCGGGAGGGCATTTATGGACGCAAGCGTTCCTTTAGATACCCAGGTCCCAAGCCGTTGAGGGCTTTATAGGTCATACCTTGAATTGGGCCCGGACCAACACCTTGAATTGGGCCCGGACTTCAATCGGGAGCCAGTGAAGCTGACAGAGAACTGGGGTTATATGAGAACAACGCCCAGTCCCCGTCAGCAGCCTGACAGCTCTATTCTGCACCAACTGAAGTATCCGGACCGTCTTCAAGGGTAGCCCCACGTAGAGCGCATTACAGAAATCTAATCGGGAAGTTACCAATGCATGTGTCACTGTCGCCAGGCAGTCATTCTCCAGGAAGGGACGCAGTTGATGGATCAGCTGAAGCTGAAGGAAGGCGCTCCTCACCACCGCCGTTACCTGAGCTTCTAGAGACAGCTCAGGGTCGAGGAGCACTCCTAAACTGCAAACCCTGTCCCTCAGAAGGAGCGCAACCCCATTTAGGACAAGGACCAAGTCCCCCATCCCGAGGCCCGAACCACCCACCAACAGGACCTCCATCTTGTCTGGATTGAGCTTCAGTTTATTTGCCCTCATCCAGCCCATTATCTCTTTCACCGAAGAAATATGAGAATGGAAAAAGTGAACAGTAACTATTGTCTTTTCTTACAATTATTTAATCTCTTTAGTTGCACTATAGCTTTACAACATCTTCTCTTTAACCACCATCCTTACTTGTTTTTCTTCAACCCTCAAGAATACAATAGTGAAGAGCTACAGTCTCTTCACTGTTGTATAGCTGCTACTCAAGCAATCCTACCTGTCTTTCAATGCTCCTTCTTTAAGAATGAAGATTCTGTCCTTTCTTGACAAATCTCCCTTGTTAAAATAGAAGTCAGATTCCATTTTTCCCCTTACAAAAATATACCACAGTAACCTAGCAATCAAATCCTCTTGACTAAATCCCTTCCTATCCACCTCAGAGTATTATCAAATAATCCCCCAGTGTCAAATCAAATGATCAGTTCTTAATATCTTCCTGGATGTTGCTCTTCCAAATCTGTCTACCACAGAGATCCCTAACTTGTTCTTATTTGTTGGGCTGTACTTTCTTAAGCTGGTGTCTCTAAGCAAATTAGTTGACCGTTTCATTGACTGACAGTATTACTTTAAAGACCAATGCTCAAAACTGTAACACTGCAAAAGCAAGTAAGTGTCTGTCCCCCCCCCAAATAAAAATGTTGGTAACTATTCTTGAAGTGATTGTGATATAGTTTCCATATAGCGTGAAGTGCCTGATCCTGCCTAATCTTGGAAGTTAAGCAGGATCATGCCTGGTTAAAATTTGGATGGGTGATTTAAAATGTTTTGAACTGTCCAGAGAGTTTTGGCTATGCACCACATAGAAATGTAATCTAACAATAATGATGATGATACTTAACATTCATTGATATGGTTTTGTATGGCTTTGTCTGTTGAAAGTTAATGGTTGGCTTATCAAAACTTTTTGGTAGCTTCATTATTTTCTGTAATAACATATTTCAGTAAAATCAGCCAGAAGAAACAATAGGAAACCTACTATTATTTATTTAGAAAATTTCTAGGCCGCCCCATTCGCCGAAGCCTCAGGGCAGCTTACTACAGAGTGCGGCAGAAATACCTCCCACATTTTAAAAGTGAAAAGATGGAAAAAGAAACAACATTTATTAAAAATTAATTTCACTATTGTTTAAACAAAGGGTTACAGTTTTTATTCGTTTGGTTTAAAAATTACATCCTCCAAATGGTGACCTCTATTCACTATACGCTGTTGTAGACAATTTCTGAAGTTTTCCATCACTCGAAGAGTCATTCCAGGCGGTATTTCTGCAATCTTTTGACGAATAGTATCCTTTAATTCTTCAGTGGTACCCAGTCGATATTTGTAGACCTCTGCTTTCAAGTAACCCCAGAGAAAAAAATCACAGGGGTTGAGATCGGGCGAGCGTGCAGGCCATTCAGTGTCACCACGTAAGGAAATCAAACATCCTGGAAACACTTCCCTCAGAGCTTCCATTGATCTTGCTGTGTGCGCGGTAGCTCCATCTTGCTGAAACCACACATCCTGATTGCAAAGGTCGTTTACTTTTGGTTCCAGAAATGTCTGCAGCATCTCCACAGATGCTACTGTAACCGAGTGGTTTCTCTCAAAAAAGTAGGGTCAGACAGTCCCAAGGCAGAAGCAGGTTTACGAGTTGAACATGTAGGAAACTGAGTAGCAGAAAGTCTTACAGCTTGAACACTTTCTGGAGTTCAGGCACTTTGAGGTCTTCCAGGTGGCTTTCTTTTAAGTGCTGAACCTGTGTCTCTGAAATTTGCAATCCATAGCAGTATTGTTTTTCTATCCGGAACAGCATTCTGACCTAACATGTAATGAGTTCAAAAAGTTCTCTGTGTTACAATTACAGATTCACCATTCTTCAAAAATGTTTCTACAGCAAAAGCACGCTGTGTGCCAGGCCAAACCATATTGCTAGATGTGGGTATATGAAAAAAAAGGGAAGTCATGAGCTAAATGAAGACATCACTGGCACTTGCATAAGTTCATTAGCAACACATAGGTGAAAGTTTAAAATGTTGGAGGTATTTCTGCCGCACCCTGTATTTAATGTAAGTTTTGTTCTGAACAGGTATTTTATTCTATGTTTTATGTTTATTCCACTGAGACACTTGCTGACAGAAGTTAAAAGGAGTAGTTTAAAATTTTTTGGCATGACCCATTCAGTCTCACCAATCAGTCTAGATTCTGCCACTTGAGTTTGTGGGTAGGAAAACTTTTCATTTTTTCACTTTTTTCACCCTTTCACATTTTTTCATAGAGAAAGGTATTCCATCAATATAGTAAACATGTACATTATTTGGAACATTAAACTGGAACCCTTCTCCCTCAGATGCTAGCTTTTTACAATCAGGATATTTTGGATGTGGAGAAATATTCATTAATGCATTCAGCCTATGGAATCTAAAGTGTAATTTGGGCACTAAAAACACATTCCCAGATATTTCCCACTGAGCTTAATAGGACTTATTCCCAAATAGGTGTATATTGAATCACAGACATAGGTGCAGTGCTCAATTACATGGGCCACTGAACTCAGTGGACTTAGTCTGATCAGATATGTATAAGATTGCTTTATTTTCATGAGGAAAGATTCAGATATACAATAAGTAGAACTGTTTGAAAGAAACTCTTTTCTTGGAATTATCCAACATAATACTAAGTATATTTATTAATATATTGCACATTAAGTATAAATTCTCAGTTTGATCAGGACACAGTTACAAACAGTATTGAATATATTGAATTATTATTGTTTCACCTCCAAGTTAGCTTTACAAAAACCCTGTAAATTAGGTAGGTTGAGGGACTGGCCCTAAATCACTAAATGTTGTGACAAAGAATAGATTTGAATCGAGGTCTAACACTTTCTAGTGAAGATGTTGCAGACAGTAAAATAGGGGTGCTTGCAAAAGTGAATGCTCCTGCTTGAATCTGTCCACACAGATTTGATACAAAGAGGAATTCTCACAGCTTGCTGGAGGCAAGGTGAACAGGGCTGTGCAGGCACTGATGCCATGCTTTCCTCTGGTTTGAGGCCCAGTTATTATCTTGGTTCATGAAAGAGTCTGTCAGTGGGTTTTCTGGAGGCTCCAGAGGATTTTGTGCTTCCTTCATGGATAGGGTAAGAAATGATGCAAGTTCTTGCTGGGGATTATGAGATTAGCTCATCTGGAAGAGTAAACGACATCTGGAGTGTCCTCTGTTGCCTTCTTGTTCTCCTGGGACAAAAGTTAAATGCTTCAGGTAGCAGAAGAGGAAGGAGGCTGTTATTTTTCAAGCATCTACAAGCCTCTTTGAGTACTTGAATTGAGTGCTTGAAAAAACTCAACCCTTGTAAGATGAGCCATAGGATGTTAATTCATCTCTACACACTAGTGAGCTATACCTTTTGTAGCATTGGAAAACAAGATTAAGTGCATGCCATTAAAATGAAGCTTGTAGGAAAGCAGATCATGTGCTGCTTTTTATTTGCTTAATTCTAAAATACAGGGTAGCTGATTGCTTTGGAGATTTTTCTGTTTTTGTTTTTAGGGTTGGATTCATGACAGGGCTTTTTTATTCAGATTGCCAACTTCAAAGTCATACTTCGTATTTTTGTACAAGACAGGCTTCTTTTATTAAGATTCTATATATGATGACCTGAAATATCCATGTATTAAGACTCATCAGTTTGAGTAATGGTAGACCATGGCTACAGATCATTTTAAGCACCTCTTCAGAGCGTCATTTTTCCAGCTCAGTTGATTTCTGACATATCTCACTTTATCAGCCACTGAAGTGGAAATTCCATCACTCTTCTATGTGTTTTGAATTTTTGTGAGTGTTTATTTGTAATAGCTTTTCTGGATGATTAGTTATGTGAATTGTGTCATTTTTGGAGGGCCTGGCCGATTCTTAATTTTTTCATAAACTCCAATTTGTATTTCATCCTTTCATGTTAAAGTAGTTATTTTATGTTATGGTTTTGGTTTTGGCTTTGTAGTTTTTACATGTGAAAATAGCTTTGTCATTAGGAAAATGTTTTCCTGATTTGTTTAATGATCTTGTTGAGTATTATTAGTTGATACTCAGTAACTTCACAAAATAATAATCATAACAGACCTAATGTATCTAATATTATGTTTTCCTTTCCAGTGGACAGTGAACTACACTGTGTATTTCTGTTGCTAGGACTAACCTGACTTCTGATTACATAATCAGTCATTTAAATCGATGCTTTATGGATCTTTTCCTATATAAAGCAGGGCTTAGGCTTTTATCATGTAGTTGCTGTGCTTTGTTCTCAGAATTTTATGGGGAGTCTGAACATAGTTGTCTTCCATTCATATACCACCTGTATTTTCCTACTTCTTCCATCTTTTTCCATGGAATACCTGCAAAATGCCTTTTGGTTTTAGGAGCCCTCCAACTTGAAGCCACCTGATTAGAGGGCAGTGTAAAATACATATTATTAAGTTCAGTTTTTCTTATTTATCCATGCCCCTTTTGAAATTTTCTGTCATCATGTTTAATTATCTACAGTTACTGTTTTAATTGCTTTTGAAATCTTTTGTAACTGGAAAATTGATGTTGGATACAATGACTTGATACATTATTACAGAAGTGAACAGAGGCATAGATAGGAAATTGGCTATCATATTTGGACCAGATTTCCAACAGTATCAGAAACATTCTTTCAATAGAATAGTTTGCATTAAGCAAGTTGCCTGCAAATGTGTTTCATAGTTTAATTAATTCTTTGTTTTCTTTAACAGTATAATTCCATGTTATGTATTTGCTCTTTAATGGAGATTCTGATTAAAAGAAATCTTTAGTGTGGTTATCTAGTGATCCCTATTTTAATTTAGGAAACTGTTATTTTATCCTAAAATAATACAATGTATTAAATTTTACTGAATCCATAAATAAAACTCAATATTTTTGCCTGTTTTTTCATTTTAGTCTCTGAAATTTAAATATTAATAGTGTGATGCATTGAAAGTTAAAATCATAGTTATAAATGAGCTGTCACAGCATCACCATTCATGAGTCATCTGCCTCAACCTCTTTTTGTTTTCTCTAAAAAAAAAGTGATAATAATAGTTTACTTGTCAGTGTAACGACTACAGGTGTGATACTGAGAAATCCCTTTGTTTTTGCCCAGTGGGCTTTTGCAAAGTTCGTTCGTTCTCTCTCTCTCTCTCTCTCTCTCTCTCTCTCTCTCTCTCTCTCTCTCTCTCTCTCCCCCTCTATATATATATATATATAGATATATATATAATTAAAAGTTTTAAAACTAACACTAATAAAAACATCAAATATCACATACATCGGATTCACTGGGTCGACCCCCTACTACATATATATACACACATTTTTTAAACATTCTAAAATCAAATTCAAATTACGCCAAGTCCCGTTTCTCCAGCCAATTATAGAAAGAGTCCCAAGTTCGATAGAAGTCAGTATCCTCTTTCTCCTTCAATGATAAAGTCAGTCTATCCATTTCTGCACAGTCCAAGATCTTTCTTACAGTCAGTTCATCGGTGGGTAGCTCCTCATTTTTCCAATATTGAACAAATGCAATCCTCGCTGCTGTAATTAAGTGCAACATCAAGTACATTTCCTGTCTGTTGACGTCTTCCAGTATAATGTCTAACAAGAAAACTTCAGGTTTAAAAGCACAGGGTTTCTGTAATATTTCCTCCATCCATCTATATATTTTAATCCAATACTTTTTCACATTATCACAAGTCCTGCTTTTGCAAAGTTCTGATCCAGCAGTCAAAACAGATTGTGCCATATTTTCTTTTCTGGGTTATAGAAATGTGCTCAAAATGCTTATTTGCACAAATGGTAATATGTATTAATTGGGTCATTTATGCAAATTACTCCTGAATTTTCACATTTGTGAAAATAAGTTTGCACTGTTTAAAATACTGTATTGCATTCACTTAATAGTAGCAGACTTCATCTTCTCACTACTTGATCATTAAGGTAAAGGTAGGTAAAGGTTTCCCCTTGATATTAAAGTCCAGTCATGTCTGACTCTAGGGGACTGTGCTTATCTCCGTTTTCTAGCCAAGGGAGCCAGCATTTGTCCGTAGACAGTCTCCGTGGTCATGTGGCCAACATGACTAAACACTGAAGTGCATGGAATGCTGTTTACCTTCCCATCAAAGTGGTACCTTTTTATCTCCTTGCATTTGCATGCTTTCAAACTGCAAGGTTGGCAGGAGCTGGGACGGAGCAACGGGAACTCGCCCTGTTGTGCAGATTCGAACCGGTGACCTTTCGATCAACCAGCCCAGCAGCACAGCAGTTTAAACCACTAAGCCACCTACATCCCTATTAGCTTGCCATATTTCCTTCTTCCTTCTTCTTTTGTCTATTTCATCTAGTTCAGCATTGTCATTTTGGTTTTCCACTAGAGTTACGTGATTTGTACACATCCAGAAAACACATTTATGGTAGTATTTTCTGTCACTCTTTTCCAGTTCTCATGATTTCTGCAAACTGGTTGAGGTTTTTAGTTTCTTCCACTCATTCATTCTTCACAACAATATTATGCATTCAGTATTAAATTTCCTTCAGTAATTTATTCCAACAAATGCTGTCTATTGCGTCCATATCTTTATGATTATACTTCTGGTGGGTTGTTTGTTTGAGCTATGAGGTAGGTCCCAGTGGCAGGGCAGCCAACTTCACAAGGAAGGCTTCAATTTGTGTAATTTCAAGATGTGCATAAATTTCATATGTCATGGTTTGTGCAAATTTCCTCAGCTTATACACTCATGTCAGTTGTGGCCCATTTTTAAACCAGAAGCCTGGAGAATCCAAAAATAAGAGCTTCTGAGAATTTACAACAGAATGCAAAATCCTAGAACCAAACTGTTTTTTTGGAGTGGTAGAGAGTAACCTCACCAATTCAAGCCTCTGGCAGGAAACAGAAAGTATGAAACAAATAGTATCCTATATTACACTGTTTGGAAAAAGGTGTTGGTCAAGTGCAGCAGCCCTCACACACTAAAAGGATCAGCAAATTACTTGCACCTCATTGCTAAGCCTGATAGATCCTTTGTGTCACAAATTCTTTTGTGATCTATTTTTTAAAAAATTACTGACATGACAGTGACTATTAACATAATGATTTCTTTGAGAGTTTGTATGATGTGCTTTCTTAATTCTGTAGGTCTGCGAATTACTGCATTCCAAAAGACAGTGCTACTATTAGTATAACAGGAAGTTGTTATTGCCTTCCAAATGTAACTTTTCTTAAAACTAGAAGGCATTGTAAAATGAGTGTAAAGCACTTTCTGCATTACCTGCAGTGGGCATAATATTGCCAAACTGTAATCATCCTTAAGGAAATCTGTGGGTGGAACCACTGTTTTGAAGTGAATGTAGCACTTTAAAATGCTCATTAGCATGCTATATACTTACCTGGATGTCTCAATTAACATTCTGTAACATGACCCTAAACCCTAATTTTCATCAGAACAATGAAACATATGCTACATTAGGTGTGTATGGTCTGTAAAAGCAATAGCTTTTAGCAATAGCCTGTACACAATGTTCTATTTTGTCTGTGAAAAACTTACCAGTTACATCCATGAATTAATAGAATTATAGGGTAAAAATTGGTAGATAACTGTATAGAGATCTGAAATCTTTACTTAACCATTTATTGAGTTCAAATAAAGTTAACTGAGTAACTCTACATTTAAGAAGTTGAAGCTAGATTATACAAAGTAATTTACACAAATTATACTTGGGCCCAATTTAGTATAATGGAAATTGTATTTACTTAACTTTTGGATGTAAAAAAAGTCCAGTAGCTTAACATGGCATGTTATTTGCCTATTTACATATTCTTGCTTTTGTTTATCATATTTATTATCTGTTTTTAAACATTTTTGTATTGGCCCATTCTTGGTCCAATATTGCCTTACTTATAAATTGTAAGTGTAATTTGACTATAACAAGCAACTGTTTTCAGCATTGGACAAGTGCTAGAACTTCAGTAGTTATCTTTAAAGCAAAGTTCACAAAAATATTTGTTAGAGTTGCCAATACTGTTAACAGTATTTACTACAACTAAGAAGTCATTGACTTCTTAAGACTGGCATTGCAATATGTGGTTATTTGAATTCTAATAAAGCGTCCAGAGTGCATGTACAGTTGGAAGCCATTACTGTACCCTGATTCAAAGCACACAAGAAGACCAACTAGAATCCTTTCAACAAGTTTAGAACATGAGCATTAACTATATGGCAGAAAATGGGTGGTAGGAGCTAAATCTGAATCTCTGCTATTCCTTTCTCGTTAGACACGAGTGGCAGATATTTATTCCCTTAAAGGGCACCAAACCAGATTGCATAGGAAGTTTTATGGCCAGCTAAAGAAAGGTGAAGAAACACATTTATTGCTGGATTAGGGGAGCACAGTCTACCCCTAAATACAGTAATTCACACAGTGCATATACGGTTGTGTATAAGAAACAGCATTATACCAGTGGATATCTGCTAATCCTACAGAATTTTTCCTTCTCTTCTCCTTTCAGCCCACATGAAAATCTGCTCTGGAGGGTTTTCCGGCCACTGAGAATACCTTTGGTGGGTGTGAGGGGTAAAGGGAATGCCCTCCCAATTCTGTTGACAGAACTACACCATTGCATTCATTGTGTTTGTATAGCAATTCATATGGCATATGTGGCATATATGTGTATATAATAATTCACACTATTGATATGAATAAAGAAAATTACTGTTTGTCCATTGGCCATAGGATTGCACTACCCTTTGAGCATTTGTAATATCAAAGGATTGGTTATTTCAGGCAATTGCCGTATACTATCATTAACTGAGGAAATATGATTACTTGTAGGTGAAATAGTCTTAATCTCATTTGTTAAAAATATGTATCCAATTCATCAAAGCCTGTTAATATCTCACACTGATCACTCAACTCCCTTCATTTTAGCTACTGCTCATATTATTTAATAGCAGTATCTTTAAAGCATAACAAGGAAAAGACTACCAAAGATAAGAAAGAAAATGAAAACATGCTGAAATTTGACCAAAATATCATTTTGTTTTAAGATAGAACATTTGTTGACACTTAAAATTATCTGCCAGGTTTGTTTTTTCTTTACCATGAAAAACGATTGGAGATTTAGAAAGTTATAAACTCCTTTTGTCAATAGTTTGCTCTGCTAATAAAACCACTTTGATATCTTGATCGGGGAAAAAGTGTTTCATTTTGAAGAAGTTCATGCTATGATAAGGTGAAGATGTCATTCAGTAAGAAAGCATTGTGATAGGAAAACGATGTTTTATCAAAGTCAACTGTTTCAAGAAATTCCATTCCAAAATGGCAGAAGCACATATTTTTCTTGACCAGCTTTACTGACTGATGATCTGTAAGCTTCAGCATTAAATTGCCTTCTAAATTCAGGAGAAATGTGTGTGTGGGTTTTTTTTTTTTTTTTTTACTTCTTCAGCTTTCTAAATGAGCATTTGTAGTGCACTGCAGAAAGATTGCTACTTGTGTCTCCTGGATCAGACTGGCTCTATTCCTAAATACATATTGGATGTTTGTCTTTCCTCATGGGAAAGTGCTCGATTGAGTTCTTTTTCAAGTGGCAAATTTGCTCTTAGGTAATTCTGTGTATCCAGCTTGATTTACATTCAAAAGTATCCATATTTGCATATTTTCCTTCTCTTTTCTGAAGCATGCATATACATGAATACAACAAGATCCTGCATTCTTTCTGTGGCCTATATATTTTACTACAGATTGATTGATTGATTGATTGATTGATTGGAAATGCTCCAGGAACTTTCTGTCTGGAATGGGAAAAGTCTAGATACCACTTGTCACTCTCTCACCGGTCATCTATTTGGCATGTTAAATGACAATGAATGTGTGCAATAGTTTGAAATTGTCCATGACTTTGTTAGTTTCCTTGTAAAACCCTATATTTTCTCTGAAAACGTTTCACTGTTTGCCCTAGTTACATATTTTGATTTCCTACAATATGACTGGCATTGGAGAAGTGCATGGCATGACAAAGGGACACAGAGACTGTGTTCACACATAATAACAAGCCATTCTGGAGGTTGCTTGTCATTATATGTGAATTCAGGAAACATGGTGAAGCCTGGCAGGTTTATTGTGAATCCCCACAAAGAACCAGCTAAGGTTTCTGTGCTTCACCATTGCTTGTTTTTACTTATGAAGCCAGTTGCAATGTTTTTCCAGGGTTTTCCCATTTACATCAGCAAGTTCAGTGGCAGGAACAACTGCAGCAGCTGCTTTTGCTCCTACTGCCATTTTCTGCTGCCTTGTTCAGCCTAGTACTGCTGAGATGCTGGCAATAGGGAGCTGATTGGCTGCTTCTTCATTCTCTGTCCTTCCTGTGCAATCTCCAGTGCCCAGCTTGTCCACCATCATGATGCCCAACTCACCACCATGTCCACCTCAACACCATGCCTGGCTTGTAAGGCATCTTACCACAAGACAGGTATGATAACAAGGCATATCTTATGATGGGCATAGTAGTGAGATGAGGTGGGCATTGCAGTGGGCACTGCAGCAAGGTGGGCATTGCAGTGGTGAAACAGCTGGGTGTTGGAGAGTGCATGCCACCAGGGAGTTCAGGGAGCACCTCCTGCAGCAGCAACCATAGGGTCAGCTGTATGTCATGCTCCTGCCTGTTCACTGCACTGTGCTGTTGTGGTGCCCCCTTAAATGCACTGTCCTTGTACTACACAGAGAGGTCCTATTCTCCTAGGGAAGTTGCCCTGCTCATGGGGATTGTATGGGCACTGCACAGGGCATCCCCACCAGGAAGTCCACATCCTCCACTCTGCCTTCCACCTAGCTCCCATTCTGTGAGCTTCCAAGGCATTTTCCAAAAGCCCTACCCATCATCCTTACAGCCTGCCAGTGAAATTTCCCAGACAGATGCACAGACAGGTACTGGGCAGGCTTCTTCCATCTCTGGCACCTCGCTCCACACTGCTGCCCTCTGTGGGCTGAGCTGCTATGGGAAGGCTGCCCCAGCAATATGTGCAAATCCTGCATGTGGTGGGTTGGAGTGTCAGGCACAACTGTAGTGAGAAAGGAGGTAGGCATGGGTATGCTTTTACATAGGGACAGAATGTGGTAGCGGTGGGGGTTACAGTCATTCTACTGTAATTAGTAGATGGTGGCTCCATGGAGTAACAGAAAATGAAAAGCAGATGCTAGGTGAGAACATGCCCAGGAAGCTTTGGACCCATGGGGAAGAGGCAGACAGAGAAGGCAGGAGTGTTGCATGCTGCAATTGATTCACAACTGAGGGTGCTGGTGGAAAATGTGCCACTATTTGGAAGAAAGAGACGCATGGAAACTACTCATGAATAGGAAAAACTGCATGAACATAGAAGGTAAGGTTCCATGCTGTGTGGTACCTGTGTGGCTTGGTTAAGTGTTATGTGTGAACAGCCCCATTATTTGGGCAGAACAGTTGGGCTGGGATAAGTATTTAAAACAGAGAGAAAATTATCTGAGCTAGCTGCTGAAATAATATTTCATGAAACCTAGTAGAATTGATAGGATTACAAATCTTGGTGCTCAAAGGAGAACTACCAACTTTCATGCATGAAATTTCAAGAATAGTCATGGGCACTGGAGGTGAAAAATCAAGCATAATAGGATGTCAACATCAAGATTATTGTTTGACAGGTTTTTAATCTTCTGATTTTGATTCATTGGGACACAACTTAGCTCTTCTCTGTCTGTCTAAGCTCCTCCAGGTCAGAAACTTTCTCTTCACAAAAAGAGACTGAGCACAACTTCTTTCCAACTGGCACTCAGTGCAATGCATTGGATTGTCCTATACATATGCTGGCTTTCTACCCTCGCATTTAAAAATATTATTATCTAGAAAACTAAAGTATTTGCTGGAAGAACTTTGGCAGCACAAGCTTGCAGTGAGCAGAAATGTAGGTTCAATACACACCCTGGGAGTGAGCTTTCCCATATAGATGCGAAGATGATCGTTAATGGACATTTTCTATTAAGCAAGAGAACTGAAAATAAACATTTTTTAATCCAATCATAATTTCAGACACTTGCTAAACTATCTTTAAATCCCTATATTTATGAGTCTTTTATGAGGAAATAATGAAAAGGAATCATTTCTTGAAAGTTCATAGAGGGCTTTTTAATGTTTTACAAGTAAATATAAGTAATGTAAATGTCACAGGGTTTGCTTTTATTAAACCATCTGTGTTGTACAATTAGCAAAGTTAATATTGATATTTAGTGTTAAGCTTAGTCATTTTCAAGGCATTTGGTTTTTCATTTATCCATATATCTGTCATTAACTTTCTTAAATAAACAACAGAATTGTCAGTATTCACAGAGCTTTGGAAAATTATGTATGTATGTATATTTTAATATATATACCTATGTAAATATGTAGATTCTCTGTTACTAATCAAAAGAAAGTTTCTTCAATGACCAGTGAAAGCATAAGAAAAACCTCAAATTTTATCTCAGATGGGAACTGAAAATAAGCAGAAGCCATCCCTTCAAAGAGAAGATTGCACCCAATATTAATAATAGCTTATGCCTTGGTTTAAGTTGCCTGAGACTGCATACATGAAGGGGTCTTTGTAATTTAGGCTTTTTCACGGCCACAGAACTAACTTAGCTGCTCCAGAGCTTGCTGCCATATTCTGTGTTTCCTTGTGTATAAAGTAAATCCCTTTCAGTGTCTGTTTTGTTGATAGGAAAGATGAAAATGGAACCAGGAATAATTGAGTTTGCAGTGCTTTGTATCTGATGTACCATCTAAGCAAAATGCAGAGAGGAGAATTCATGTGTTCATCATAATTACAGATGAAATCAATAATGTTATAATTGTGCAAGTTCTTCTGCCGTATAAAGTGTTGGTCTCAGTCAAGCTTTTCAGGAAATTAGCATTCTTTCAAACAGATGTGGTATGCAAAAAGTGAGCATGACATGTGTTGCATCTTGGCTGTTTATGATAATATCAGAAAATTGCAATGATGCAGTGCTGTTAAACAGCTTGGCATTTCTATCCTTCTCATTCGTAGTCTGGAGAGGCAATACATAACCTAGAAAACTTCCTTTTGATGTATATTGAATTAATTGACTTCTTTAAGAAGGAGATCAGTACTTGCTAACACCAGAGCACAGATTAAATCATTGAGGACTTTCAAGTTTGGATAGTAAAGTAAAATTTATACTGCAAAATAGTACAAAGGGTTGTTTGCAGAAAAAAGGGCTGGACAACCTCAAAGATCATCTGTTCCTTGTTGATTCATATTGCATTTTTATTTGATAAGTGAACAGCATGTTTTAAGGGTGTTACAGGCTTTTAAGGGTTCTACAGGCTTTTTATTGCCTGTAGAAGAATACTTTTATGCAGAGCCATAGAAACGTTTAACGTAACTGATTACTTGTAGCAGAAGGCTTATTGAAAAACAAACCGATCCATGAACAACTATGCACCAAACAGAAATCAGTAGAGTTTTTGCAATTTATGATTAAATTTTTTAATCATTAAACACATGTGGAACTTAAAGGTACTGAAGAGGCATTTGCCTTAATACTTTGCATTAGAAATGCTTTTGTACTAGCACCTATGATACTGATTTATACAGGAAAAGAAGTCTCTTGGTTCTCTAGAATATTTCAGATAATGTATTATGATTAAAGACCTGTTCCCTTTAGAATTTTAAATTATAATATGATTGTAAATCAAATACATGTTGCAACTCCAAATAAAGGAGGTGATTGATTAATTTGTTTGAAACCAAGTGCATTTTAAAATGGCAGTAAGTGAACAGATATAAGAGAACCTTAGTTAATTTTTTTTGGAGGGGGGGGAAGGGGGTACTGCTTATATTGTGTTGTGATGAATTTTGTGCTTAGTGTAGTTTTTTTTTCAAAGAAACTGGAAGTTTCCATTGCTTAAACTGTATATGATAATTAACTGGCATATATAAATTTCTTATACTGAAGGAGACACTGATAAAAAGGATCTCATTATGCTCTCCCTCCTAAAAACAAAAGGAAAAACCATGATATGTTAGTACAAGAAATAGCACTTCTGTTAATGAGTCACAATCCAGCATTAAAATCCTCAGATCTTGGAGTTTGTTTATGCAAAGCTGTGGTAAAGACCCTTGCTTTGCACTGATTTAATACATTTATAGGCAATAATTTCCTGTGTCATAAAAATGGCTTTCTACACATTAAGAGAAAATGTGCACAGTAATTGTTTTGTTTGTCATAGTCATGTATGTGTACATGTATGTTCTGTAGATATCCATGGAAGTTTATTGGTTCAGTCTGTAAACCTTTGAGTTTTTAAAAGACTAAACAAATTACAAAGTTGATAATGTTGATGTTATGTGCTCTCAAGTACTCTCTAATTTATAGTGATCCTATGAATGAATGCCATCCAAAAGATCCTTTCCTTCACAGCCCTGCTCAGCTCTTACAAACCCAAGGCTGTGACTGCCTTTATGGCATAATCCCATTTCATATTTGGTCTACTATTTCTTCTTCTGCCTTCACGTTTATCTAGCATTATTGTCTTCTCCAGTAAGTCTTGCCTTCTTAAGATTTGCCTGAAATATGACAGTTTCAGTTTGGCCATTTTTGGTTCCAGGGAAAGTTGTGGCTTATTTTCATCTAGGGCCCATTTGTTTGTCTCTCTGGCAATCCAGGATATTCACAAAACTCTCCTCTAGCACCATGTTTCAAATGCATCAATTTTCTTCCAGTCAGCTTTACTTTCACATCCATACATGAGAAACAGTTCATAGTAAGTTGCTTAAGAAATATTATTGAATATGTAGATAGCATAAGCACCCTGAATGATCCATTTTAATGGAATTCATGTATGGTTAATAAGAGGCTAGAAATTTTATTATTTTTAACATTTTATTTTTCTATTTCAGTTGTATAAAAACATAACAATAAATATGTGCTAAAATCACTTGGTGTAGGGATCTTCCAGAGATAAGTTGGTTGGTATTGTGTAAAAAACTATGATTGCATTATAAAATATCAATAGGGTTTAACTGAACTCTGCTTATCAAACTAAGGGCAAACAAAAAGTTACTTTTAATATATAGCATGTGATCCTTTTCTTTCCTCAAAAGTAAGCATTTGGGACCTTATCCAAATGGATTTTTTTAAATAATAGAATGTTTAAGGTGAACCACAGTGAGGGCAGTTGCTTAACATTTGGCTCTCTGTCCCAATAGTAGGATCTTAATTTGAATTGAGCCCTTCATACTTACTATTGAGTAAGGAAAGATAACATAATTCTGTGCTATGTATTAAACTAATTAGTTTGGCTTTAAGGTCAGCCTAGCATTCTGTTTTGAACAGTTATCCAGATGGCTTCTAGCTACTAACAAGAAGAGCATGAATGTATTGCAAAGCACCTGTTCTTTTCTCCCAGTATCTAGTGATTGCCAGCATACTGTCTCTGAAAATAGGTGGCCTATTTAATTAGCTTACTTGGTTAATAGCCATTAATAGATAAATTATCTGTGCATCATTATACTTACTAGTAACAATTCTGTGTACTGATTCTCATGTAACCAACACTGCTCCACCCATTCATCAAAAACTGTTGAACTGATGAAACAGTTTCTAGAGGCCATTTTGGGTAATCCAGACAAAACTGAGGTACTGAAAACTAGGAAACAGACTCCTTTGCATAGAGGTTTCCAGATGGTCCTAGATGTGGCTACACTCCTACAAAAGATGCATAGTCTGGGCATTTAACTGGGGAAGTCCAAGTGTCCAGGAACGTATTTTACCTGTTTGAGCTGGTATTCCAACTACAGCTCTATTCAGAGAGGACAAATCTTGCTTGGTTATCTGTTCATTTCTGATGTCCCCACTCAACAACTGTAATGCACTGTTAAGGGGGAAGCCTTTGAAACTGGTCTGGAAACATGAGCTGGTGTAGAATGCAGCCTCCCAAGCACTGGTGTAGCAAGGCAATTAGATCATACTGCCATTTTTCCTTTAAAGACTGAAATGGTTTTGAACCAAACTGAATGCAGAACAATGAACTTAAAGTACAGTACATCAGGTGCAGGCTAGACACAAAGAAAAAATTCCCTGACTGTGAGAGCAGTATCACAGTTGTACGAAGCAATAGTATGGAGCAAGCTGCCAAAAGAAGTTGTGTGTTCTTCCACACTAGAGTCTTTCAAGAAGCAATTGGACAGTTATCTGTTAGGGATGATGTAACTGGCATCCTGTCACTATCAAGAGGTTGGACTTAGTGGCCTTCTTGGCCCTTTCTGACCCAACTCTCAATCATTCTTTGAAAGGAATGCTGTCACCCGTATCACTCTGCCCATAAGCAATAGAATCTCTTCTTTTTTGCCTACCTATGAGGACAGTTAAATATGCACCTACATGACAGAGAGCCTTTTTCGCAGTGGCCCCAAATCATCGCATCCATCTGAACTTATCATTGCAAGCTCTTAAGAAAGTTATGAAAACTTACTGTTTTACTTTGGTTTTCTCTGATTTTTTTATGACCCTAGGTTGTAGCTCCAGGTACATGTTATAATATAGATTGTCCCAAAAAAATTGACATTATTTGAAATGTGAATATCTGAGTAACTTCATGTCCTAGGCAGATGAAATTAAATAGGGTTCATGTTGAACAATCAAAGATTTATTTATCAAAATTCGAACAAGAGATTCAAAGGGATGTAGATTTTATAACGATTTCACAAAGCTTCACAAATGTTCAATATGCGCACCACCTGTGACATAATACACGTCAAGTTGGTAGACCACCTCCTGCCGAACATGCTGTAGCATGTCTTGCGTAACATTGCGTAACTAACATTAGTTATTTTTTGCACATTTTGTTAAAATTTGAGATCATTTGAGCAAGAATTAGCTATGTTATTAGCCTATGAAATGATGTCAATTTTTTGGAATACCCTGTATTTATTTTGTATTGGTGCTTTTCACAATGTTTGAAACCACTGCGGTTTTTACTGTGTTCTTACTACAGATTTGTTTTTATTATGTGTTTCTTGCTATGCCCTGCCTTGAGAGGTTTCCTGCCCTGGGGGCAGCTAAGCAATATTTACATACATTGTGAGAAGAATTTACTGTTGCCATTCCTAAACTTAGTGAATTATAGTATTATGAGAGAGCAAAGAAAATCCATCAATCTATACAAATCACAATTTTATTTTTCTAAAACCCCATTCCAAACATTTTGCTCAATTAAAAAATCTTAAGAAAGTTTTGTTGTTTAGATGGAGTTTCATGCAAGGGCATTATGTTTTACTTAATGGAAGTAGAGTTGTGTCTGTATAAGTATTGCTACATACAGTAAGCTTTTTTTCCCTTCAAATTTAGATACTGTTTTCCATAAAAATATCAAAGCAGTGAACTTAAAATATAATGGTGTCAAAGCAAAAACAAATAACAATGGCACAACACAAAATTTAAAAGACATAAAACCTCTCACTCTTTGCTATAAACCATAGTTGGTGGTCTGTGTGGAGGAATGAGGTTTTTAAAAAAATAAATAACAGCATTGCAGGGTCCTGTCTAATATCAAGTATGACAGTGTTCCAGAAGATCAGTGTTGCAATACTAAGTGCTTCATTGCAAGGGCTCCTGAGGTGACTCTCAGGAGCTTGTGGCACCCTGAATAAGTTCTCTGATCATACATATCAGGTAAGAACGGAAGGCATGAGGGTTCCCCAAGTTGTTCAGGACATTATATGTTAACAGCAGTACCTTAAACTTGATGTACTGACTGCCAGTGCTGTATAAGAACAGCATGTTGGCTTTCTTTCTTTGGAAATGCATTTTCTTGGTTTTTGAGTCAGACTCCTTAGTGACATGTTTAGCTGTTGGTGTTATTAATCTACAGTGAATAATGCTGTGCCATTTCCCCTTATAGTGTTTGTTGACATCAGAGACTCAAACTGAAACAAAATCAAGAATTAGGATCAAACTCTTTCTTTCCTGTATTGGAACAGAACCTGAACCATTTCATGAAAGTCTGTGTTCAAACTAAACCGGAAAAGAGCAAATACCTGTCAACAAACACATTGAGAACATTGATGTAAATGTAAAATGAACTAGGAATATGTTTGAAATAGACATCTATCTATGAACCCAAAGTTGGGGCAGGAAAGCAGGAAACAAAACTGTTTCATCTAAAGGAGACCTGAACTACTTGATTGTGTGTGCTGAACAAATTAGTCAATTTTTATTGGCCTGATCTAGATCCAGATGACAACTTCGGTTGTCACTGAACCTGAACTGGAACTACATTTTCCATTTTAATGGTTGGATTCCCTGATGCAATGAACAGAGCATACCAGCAATTTATTGTAGATTGCATCTTCAGTGGTGTATATTTTACTTCTCTTCTTTGGCAGAGATTTCACATCTAATTTACCAGTCATATTGCTGAATAATTACCCTATTTTGGTCTCTTTCAAATACAGTTCAATTTAAGTTGAAAGTACACTTTATGTTCTTTGAGTAGGACTTTTACCCTTAGTAATTACATAACCGCTGATGCATCTATAGCATTATGTAAATATGTACATAAATTACATATAATCTATTTAATCCTCTTACAGGTGAAAGATTGAATATAGAGCAGCAGAATTTCAAGTAATCTGGCTTGATGTGCATACAGAAGGAATGAAGCATGGATGTGAAGGAACGCAGACCATATTGCTCCCTAACAAAAAGCAGAAGAGAGAAGGAACGGCGTTACACAAACTCTTCAGCAGAAAATGAAGAGTGCAGAGTGCCTACACAGAAGTCCTACAGCTCAAGTGAAACCTTGAAAGCTTTTGATCATGATTCCTCCAGATTGTTGTATGGAAACCGGGTAAAAGACTTGGTCCACAGGGAATCAGATGAGTATAGAGGACAAGGTAAGCAAAATGTTTTAATGCAAATGGCATAAATGTTTTAATGCCATTTAATGCCTCTGAGAGGTCCGTGCCTTCATTTTACTCTTATAAATGAATCAGGAATGGTTAAGGTTTTGGTCATACTACTACCATATTGACTTCACACTTTAACAAGTGTGGGAGAAGGCTCTAAAAATGATCATTCCTGGTTTAAAAAAATAACCCAATGCAATTGCTAAGGTTTGCTAAGAATGCCCCCTTTGCTGTTCTTGAGCCAAGTCAGTACAAAGGCATTTGAAGATGCACTTGGGGGAACAATCCACAGTGTTTATCTTGGGATCAGATATATCCCAAAAATGCAATGCATCCAGTCCCTGAAAAGCAGATATAACAGGGGATTAAACCCTGATTTCTTGCCAACTGATACAGTTGATGAATACTGTTGTGAAATGTTGCAAAGAAATAACATTGCTATATTTTACAGGATATTTGCACCACTTGCATTGCAAGTTGCAGTGACCTTGTAGGAACATCAGTAGGCTGTACAGACAAACTATGGCTGGTTCTCTGGCTTTCCCCAAGAGACTTGCCAATATTTAAACATTAAAGTCTTTGGTTCTCTCTGTTATAAATCAAAATGGATAAACAAATGACATTTCAACCATTCTCATTATACTTGCCTCAGGCTACAAAAGAGACACTCAGCTGTAGGAAGGGTGGCCAATTGCAAAACAGGAGAGAGATCCTATGCCTTTAACAATAATGTAATAAAAACAATATCAGTGGGTGTGGCTTGTGTATGAAATGAAATTCCCTCTTCTACAGGGGTCCTGTTCTTTTTTGTATTTGGCCACGTTAGTAAAGAGTCAATATGAGTATGAAAGAGTCAAATATGAATATGAAACCAAGCAGGGAAGCCTCTTTGCAACCTCTTGGAAGCATCTTAAGATAGAGTCAGAAATGAAAAATCAAATTAAGTTGTAAATCAAATATTTGGGGGGGGTAGTTTTTTCCCCCTCCAAGCTAGCAATGTAGTATACAATTTCTTATATAGGTATGTATGGGGATGCTGGCTGATTTTTTAATGAACTATTCACTAGTGGGATCATTTAAAAGACTTTCTTGTTTGTTTTGAGTCTAGTTCATAGAACGTGTTTTATTATTCAACAACGCTATGGTACATTTATAACCACCTTGTAATACTCTATAACGCATGAAAACAGTATTCCAACATGATTGATTGGTTCACTCAGACTTACAAAGTTCTTTTATCTGCACCTAACATTCCTTGACAAAATGTATAGAAACTTCTGGTAGACTGTCTAACAGGCTTCAAGAGGGTTTCAGTTTATGAAACAAAACCTCATGAACCCAGAAATTAGATGTGTCTGTTTGAACAACCTCAAGACAACGGTATACAAGCTGTATCCTACTTCTTCAGGGCTCTGAGACCTCTTGGCTCACATTCTGTTGTGTAATCTTCACATAATTTGTAATCCTACAAATTAGTCCTCCTAGGACATTGCCACAATCTGCTGAGGCAAAACATCCCCAGATTTCAAGTGCCTGTCTTTTACAGTTTTTTTTTTTTCTATAAACCCTCCTTTTAAAAAACATGCCTATAGGAACAAAGGGTCCCTATTTGCATAAGCATAGTTTTATGGGGCACTTTTATACCCCAAACAAAAATGTGCAAGCAAAGAAACAAAGTCAAGAGTCTGACCTAGCTTGCAGCAAACAGAATTAAAATCCATGTAGGGAAAGTCTTTTAATCTAGGTGTAAAATTTATAGACCCAACTATTGTTAGGAAGTTCAATAGTTTGTATTATTTTGCAGATTTTATCATGCATAGCCTTTGGTAAGGTTACATATTATTTTTACTTGCTTAAAGTCATTTTTGTGCTGATTAAAACCTCATGGAGGAAACATTAAACTGGAACAAAGGCCTTTCATAAGCAGCATTTTCCCGGCCTGAAGTCCTTTTCTCTAGGGTAACAAAGTGTCCCCAGATGCAACTAATGCTATGTTTTATTTTAGCACAGGCTGCCTCACTGGGGAATGATGGGAATTGTAGGATTTTTTTTCCTGCTTATATATGCATAGGATTACATCTTTAAAGTGCAGTGATCCTAGTGGTATAAATTTATAGACACTGTGCTCCAATTCTGTATATTCCTTCTTAATCAGAGTTTTGTATACAGAAAAAGATGGAAGGAAGACTGAGGCATCATTTGAGGATTACAAAGGAAAAATGACTTCCTGTAAGAAAATGTTTGAGGCAGGATGACAGTAGAATAAAAGACTCTTTATACAAATAAATGAAAGTACCCTTAGTTATATGTTCTCTTTCTAATACTGATGCAATCTGTGCAAGCATTTTATTCCAATCCTCTAAAAACTGACTTACACATGAGACAAATAATAGTCAACCCAAATTGTGTTGATACAGTTTCTTCCTTCATATTCTGTTATTTATTTATTTATTTATTTATTAATGGATATTTCTAACCCATCCAATCACTATGTGTCTCTGGATGGCTTACAAACAAATTCAATAAATACAACAATTTCTCAAACTAGTTTAATGTCAACTAGTTTGTTATTTCTCAAACTAGCTTAATATCAACTTTTCTGATGCTTGCAGTTCCTGTGTGGTACAAAAATGTGTTCCAATGTAGTGGTGTTATAATTGTTATATGTAGGAATGACTTTATAACTATTGAACTTATATTTTGATATTTTCCCATACCTTTGTTTCCCTTCCTATATCTTTCTTCTCAATCTTTCATCCCCTAATCTTTCAATTTAATAGTACTGATATTCATGGGATTAGCTGGCAGGAAACTCCACTAACACTAAAAACAGAGCAATGATGTTTCTTACCTTTGTCTTTCTTAGTAATTTTTGTTGCATCTATTTTTACTGTGTACCTACAGGACTGCACAGCTGCAAATAACCACACTATTTTTGAACTTTGAACTCCTATGCAAAATTGAAAGTTGGCATGCAGTTAAGAAACAAAAAAAAAAGTACTTACTGTAGCATTCCCTTCCATTTCTCCTGAAGTTGTAGCACTATACTGAGACTTGTGCTAAAAATGCAAATAATAAAATAACACATGCTCATTCAAATTCCTCATGCTTTTGTCATAATCACAACATTATGCATTTGTGTGTTTCACTCAACTGCATTATAAGCCCATTGGATATTGCACTGTATTCATTAGTGTAGGCTTCTAGAACAGCCATTGTCCTTTTAAAAGATACCAGCACAGCATGTGAAAGGAGCTGTAATATGGATCATACCATGGAAATCTTATTCCATCAGGGCCTGTTGAAAGGGCTTTTTAGCCAGTTTTACACAACTAACCAGACTTTCCGTATTCTTAGTTCAATACGTGCATATTAAAGCAGGAGTGGGGAGACTAGGATCACATGCGTGTTCCCAGAAAAAATAATGGTTCTCTTACTCACCTTCCTTGTTTCCTGCAGTTTGGCTCAAGACTGCAATGCAGAGTGCATGATTATTGCTGTTGTTAAAATCACAGTTTCTTTCAGTAGAGTAAGCAAAGAAGACATAGGTGACTAGTATGGTATATAGTCTCAGACTACAATTTTGTATACAATTCTTAGTGTACTTAGTGAACAAGTCATATGGGCTTAAAAGGCATTATGTCACTGACCATGCATACCAACACCACCTTAGTAAAAACTGACTGTGAGTTTGCAGTGATTTGGAAGTATATCTTCTTTCCTTCAAGATTTTTATGCAGACATTAATTTGCTGACATATGGTTGAAATGGCAAGTGGTTTTGCATCTATAAAGCAATGCCTGTCTAGACTATAGAATGGTACAGGACAGTAGCTTGAGAGGAAAAGCACATCAAACTTGAAATGGTAATTCTACAGAATACCTCATCCATTAAATAAATGATTTAAAACTCTAATGATGTGGCATTACCTCAGGATATGTTTAGATTCATCCATTGTGACCTGGATCTCTTTATAGTGGTCTGCTGTTCACTTGAGAAGGCATATAAGTATAGCAAGTCCAAGTAAATTGCCATTGTTTCCTTAGAAATTTGCCACCTACTCCAAATTATCTCCTTGTCAGCCATGGGCAATTTGATCAAAACAAAGCAGAATCTCAGAAATGTTTGACAAATGAGTTGCAATCAATATTTTATTATAAGAAGAGAATTTCTGTTCTTCAAAATAAAATCAACATTAAATTTAATTGCCTTGAAACATATTTTTTAAATTTTAATTTAGAAGTGATTTCTGTGTATTTGTTTAAAGAATATATGAGCTGGTGTCTCTGTATAAGGTTTTACAGTGACAAGCAGATAATATAATACAACAATTAAAAAATACAAATAAAGCATTGTGACAATTTGGGATACCAGCCAGACCATACAACAACAAAAACAGCTGTTTGATATGCTGGAATGCCTGGACATTTTAAAAGTATTTACAGGAATCATAAAAGCAGCTGAATGGGCGCCAAGCAAGCTCCGAAGTGGAGTGCCAGACATATTAGGGTCACCATGGCTGAAAATGCCCTATCTTCATACACCAACTGGTGTTCTTTGTGTAGTTTTTTTATTTTTTATTTATATAACACTTTGACATAGTGGAAGGGTCCAAAGTAGTTCTTTATAAATATTATGGATTGGAATGTAGTATTTTATTTGGAAATCCAATTCAAAATGAAATACATGAAATTCAAAAAAGCCAATGGCAAGTCAGTAAAGATCTCATAGTATTAATGCAGTATTACAAAGAAATAATACAACTACACTCTATACATATGAATTATAACATGAGACTAAAACTAGATAATAGCTAGCCCAACCAATGCTTGGACTGGTTTAGCTGTTCTCAGAAGGCCCATGGAGCCTAAGTTCTGAATAAATTTAACATTATGGAGGCAAAGGATTTTTAGCTGGCTCCTTCATTTCCCCTATAAGGATCTGTGAAACAACAAAGAAAAAAAATAGCAATGGTTTTAAATCCACTTTCTCAGTCTTCCAGGTATTCTGGCTGAAAGTGTTGGTCTTCCTGAGCTCACATCCAGTGCCCAGTATACTGAAGTACAATGTACTTTGAACTGTGCCTGGAAATAGACTAAAATTAGCATAGTTTAATTGAATTAGCACAGGAGAATAGATTAGCACTATCTCTGTGCCCAGCAATCTAGCAGCTACTTTTTTGTAGTGACATCTTCAAAAGCAGTGTGATATACAACAAATTGCAACAGTCTAGTGTAGAGAATATCAGGATGTGGTTAATTGTATCCAGTCTGTGATCTGATGGTGGTAATTGTGGGTTAATTCACAATTATTTGATTTATATTGTAATTATTTTAACTTAGTGTTGTAAGCTGCCCCAAGGCTTCGGCGAATGGGGCGGCATAAAAATGTTTTAATTAATAAATAAATAAATAAATAAATAAATAAATAATTCACCCACAGTTAGTTTTTAGATTAATTTAGGGGTTTTAGCAGCCCACCATGTACAGGTTTACACGTTATGAAGCAACTTACAATCAGGCCAGCCAAAGTTTGCAGACTCAAATCAGATGCAGAACATGTGGCAAACAATTGGAAAATTCTGAGCTGAGTGTTTGTTTGTTTGTTTGTTTGTTTAGAACTTTTGTATACCATCTTGTAGCCACATGGGTCTCTAGACTGTTTTCATAATAAAAAACAACAACATAAAACATTATAAATAATACAATACAATTAAAACCACAGAATCAATAATAAACAACATATAGCAGGAACACCAAATAATAGTTTAAAAATAGATTGGAATTATCTTAAATCTCATAATTAAGAAAACTATATTTTGCATTAAAATATAATTAAAATTAAACTAAAATAATCAACAATTAAAATGCTCCTTAAATCTGGCACCAGAATATGTATAAAGATAGTGCTTGACGAATACCTCTGTGAAGTTGATTCCATAGATGGAGCACCACAACTGAGAAAGCCCTGCCTCAGGCAGCCATCCTTCTAACTTTATTTAGATATGGCTACTGGAGCAGGACCTCTGATGATGATCTCAATTAATTAGTTAACACTCATTAGTCCATTAGCCCATATTTTATCTGTTACATTTGAACCAATTTTTATCTAATTTCTGGCACACCATGCTGCATACTTGGATCTCAGTGACAGGATTGGATTTGTCAATACTTCTAGACTATAAACCTAATGTTTCCAGGGAAATGGAGCCAACATAGAACTGATCAACCACTGCTTCTTTGTTCAGATGATCGAAGAGCCAACTGTATTTTTATCATACTAGCATGGTTTGTACAGTCATCAGGAAAATGAGCCATGGTACTTTCTTTTCCCTGTCTGCCCACATGCAGCATGATTTGCCTAACCACTCTTGCAGCATGTGGCTTCTTTTCTCAGTCATTACATGAATGCAACCAGGTAAATACTCTGTTTGGAAAATACTAAGAACAGCCTTGCTGCACCTGTAGTCCTCCCTGTGGCTGTTTTCCTAATCTAATTTGAAGCAATGAACTATTAAAATATATTTAATAACTTATTGTTTTATTTATTTATTTGATTTATATTGCACTTTTTAAATGAATGCAAAGTGGCTTTCACCATTCTCTACTCCTGCTCTCAATCTTACCCCACAACAATCCTGTGAGCTAGGTTATAAAATAATTGTACAACTTTCCCCTATGTATTGCTACAGTATGGCAGACTGTATTTTGTTACTTTCTACTTTTATTATGTTCTGCACAGAAATAAAACATTCCTTTAATTCCTCAGCAGTAAATGTACATGAGATTTTAGCAGCTGAAGGACTGAAATTCCAATTCCTGAAATGTTTTTGGCAGTGACATATGGGGCTACCAGGTTTGATAGTTAGTCTTTTAAAAGTGTTTGGTATAGCCTGCTGGCTTCTTTCGATCCTCGCTGTGTTAGCAGCTGTGACTACTACTGCTAGGTTTGATAAAGTTCAGATTACTCTTAGCTTGTTCTGCATTCTTCTGTAATGACTCATTGTGAATTCAAAAGAAGTTGCCTCACATTGTCTGGTATTTATTTTTTCCAAGGTCATGGCACAATGTTGAATGAAAATCAACATATAAATCATACTAACCTGTCCAGAAAAAAATATATTTGATATACTGTAGAAAACAGATACAGTATGTTGAATGAGTGAATATAATTACTTAATTATTGAAGTTAATATAAAAACTGTAAATCAAATTTGAATTATTGTGATATAAATGAGAAAACAAGTTAGTATGGGTGCAATAGTCTCCAGATAAAATAAGAACTGTAACAAGCTACTATGATTTACTATTCTCATCTCAAATCTTCCTTAAAGATTAATTACAGAAGGAGAATTGGCGCTATGGAATAATTCCCTGAAACTTCTGCTCAAGATTTTGTAACTTCTATACTGTGTGCGATTGTTTTACAAATATCACAAAACAAGCAGTTCATTCATGCAAAATAAATGTAGTTATATTGTTAGTCAAGTGTATAACTACAGTGACTTTGGTATCAAGGATATATTCTGCAAAGCAACTTGTATTTATGCAGATTTATTTTGCATATACATTCTGATATCAATATTTGTATTTTCATAGACTTTATATTAAGGTTACGGTAGGCTCAAGGTGGTTGACAGCAAATCTAGTGCCAATATATTTATTTGAAAACAAACCCTTCATTGCCAGATTCAGCCTATTCAGCTACCAAAAAGTAAAATAAAATACTGTAAGGCTGTCACTTTTCTGGACTGCAGAAACCTAAAACATTAATCACGACTTCAGTGTTTAATTAATGTGAATCCACAGTTTATTACTTTTTAAATATTAGCTACATAACATGATTCATTCAGAGAACAAAATGATTAATCTTACTCAGTTGCTATAAATGTCAGCTGCTGCATGAAGAGATTTAAATGGTCATGGTTTTCTTTCTTTTAAACTTTAAATGCCTGTATTTAAACACACCAGTTAAACAAATCTGTCTTATCATTTTTACATACAAAATCTTGCTCTACCCCCACCTACTTTTATTGCCTGACTAATGATTTACAGCCTGATCTTAGCCACTTTACTTGAAAGAAAACCCTGTTAATTTCAAGCAAAGTGACTTCCACATGAAAGCATTTAGGTTTCTAGATTTTGATTTTGATTTTTTTTTACTATTAAAGCTAGTGAGTTGTCAATAAATAGCAAAACTGAATAAAAAGTTAGAATAATAAAATGGTCATTTTCTGCTTAATTCACATTGACAGAGTATCAGAACAACAGATGATCATTTGTGAAGATGTCTAGATTTATCAGTGAACGGGTCTCCAGAGGAAGTTATATAGCTGTGGGGCAGTCACCAATAATTTCTCTCTGTTGATGCTATTTTCAAGGAAGTAGTCTTGTTGAATTTTAATTCTTGTAATAGAATGTAGTTAGAAAAGTTACTCTAGTGCATGTATGGCATTTTGGTAGGAAGGCAACATAGAACTTCAAACACTGGAATAGTACTCCTTTTAGAACTATTTAGCTCTGCCATTTAGAGCATGTTTTTTACTTCTAAAGGCCTCAAAGGCATTAGATACAACATTTATGTTAAGAAAACCATCCAGTAAAGTAACTGGATCTAAATCTCATGGGAAAAATATAAATATCTTTCTCTTCCAGTAGAGTTGGTGAATTAATTCCTATCCATTACTGGCTGTGATTGAAGGGCAGGTTGTGGGTGGATGTACTTAATTTAACAGGGTTCTTCAAAACTCCATGTCTTAACACTGGTGAACAATCATTCCCTTAGACATGATAGAGTTTCAGTTGGCTTTTCTCTTATCCACTCTTCTGGAAGCAAGATACAACAAAAAAGCAGAGGATATAGAATGTATATATCTGTGTTTTGTTTTTCTTCATTGAAAGTTTTTCCTTTTTAGCATTGGCATCTCTACATGCATCCTCATTATATTAATTTGAATGGGATTAAAACCCATGAATATATCTAAGTTAGTACTTGCTTTTAAACTCAATCATGTTTTTAGAAACATGTAGTTAATCTAATACCTTCCTCTAAAAATAAACTGATCGTTATTGCCTCCAGTAACAAAATAAACCTAAACATTGGTTAATTCCTTACTTCACTCTGGAGCCATATCCCTGTTGCTTTGAGGTTGTGCCCTTACAGTTTTTCGGTTTCCAACTCCCATGATTCCTTACCATTGACTGTATTGGCTAGTGCTGGTGGGAGTTGTGGATAAAGATATTTGTAGAGCTGCAAGCTTCTCATTCCTGATAAAAAGAGTTTACAAAATTGCAGAAAATGTAGAAGAAATACTAAATAATGCTAAAATTATTTAGTATTTAAATGCTTTTAATCTTCAAATGACCTATTTAATCCTAAATAACCTTACAAAATGAAAAGTAGTGTAATACTATGGGTTTTATTTGTAAGAGAAATTTTACAGAATACTTACTGCTGGAAGACTTAACTTTAAGTGATCTATCAACCAGAACAAGTTTGATGAAACTCTCAAAATGAGTCTGGTTAAAGACAGGGTAGAACTTACTTAAAAGCCTGGATGTGATGTCACATAACAGTGACATCAGCAAAATAATTTTACTCCACTATCTGCTCAGAGGCACCTAGTGGAGCCTTTTCAGGTGGTCAAAGGCCTGTTATGCTATTAACCACAAGAACTACTTGATTATTGATAATAGATGTGAACTATGTGATAGTTTTGTGATCAATTTTCAACTGTAGCCTTGCTGACTTGAATGGCACAGTTGATAGATGTTTTGGTCCTTGAATGTCCAGTTACAATGATACTTCCCAATTTGTACAACTGGGGGATATGAGCAGGATCCCTGAAGAAATAGTCTGTCACTCTTTGAACTAGACCTTTGCCCTCCAGGCTTATAAAAGCAAGCAGGTGCGTACTGGCTGAGTGAGAAGGGGTAATAGTTATTTATTATAGCATTATCTGCCTAAAGGAGACAGTGGTCAGGATCTGCAGAACAATGCAGCTTTCCTGGTGTCTTGATAGAAAAGGAAGCCTAGTTTACCATGCATGATCAGTATCAGACATTTAGGTGCTTGCAAGGATTAGAACCAGCACATACCGAACACTTGGAAGCCGCAAGACTGCCTAGCCATGCCTAACCTTGCCACTGAAACATGAGTCCTCATAGCAGTGGCTTCATGTTCCTGATCCTCATTTCTGCCTCCAGTCCTGCAATGTCTTGGGGAACCTATTTGAGTTCTGGATCAGTTCCTGGTGTTGGAAACTGACTAGATGATGGTAAATGAATTGAAGCTTAATCTAGGCAAAATGGAGGTGTCAAAAGGCAGATTAGGTAATAGGGACTCAGGCTGTACTGGATTGGGTCACATTCCCTTACTCTCCAGTTGAAAACCCAGGCTTATATTTCTGGTGTACTTATAACTCATTCCTGAACTGAATACCCATGTTTCAGCAATAAGCACATGGCCATTCCTAAAGTTGTCTGATCTGGCTGTAGTCATGTGTTGCTACAGGTGGCATGAAGGTACCTGAGAGTCTTTATCAGCTAATATCTTTTTAAAGTATGAGAAGTCTATTGTGATGATGGTATTATGTACATAAGTGCTAAGCATTACTATCTACTATAACTACTATCTACTATTTAACTACTATAGGTCAAGTAGTTAAATACTACTTGACCTATAACATGCACTTCATGGAGCTGCCTTTGAAACCTGTTTGGGAACTTTAGTTTGTCTAGAATTCTGTGACCACCCTAGTGATCATGGCTGGTTACAGGGAGCATATAACCACTCCCTTGGTTAGAGTGTTTGAGTGGGATCTGGAGATTCATTTGATGACAAAATTCACTGGGTGACTTTAAGCAAGTTACTGACTTTCAGCCTGACCTACCACACAGGGTTGTTATGAGGATAAAATTGAGCAGAGGAGAATTATGTAAGCCTTGAAGGAAAAAGGCAGGATATAAAGAATTAATGAATCCACTGGTTATAATTGATATCTTTCAGGTAGACTGACTTGGGACTTAAATACTGCTTGAAACACTGTCTTCTCCTATATGAACCTGCCTGAAGAAAATGCCATCTTTCATTACCACTGCCTTCAGAGGCACATTTGGTGGTGATGCATGAAAGGGAATTTTTTGTGGCTGCTCTAGGCTTTGCTGAGGAGGTCCAGGTTTACTCCATCTTTAGTATCCTTCTGCTGGCAGGCAAATAGTATTTTATTCAAGCATTCCTTTGATGTTTCAGTAGGTGTTTTAATTAGGATTTTAATGTTTTTTCATTTGTTTTAATTACAATTTTATTTATGGAGTACCATTTTGAGTACCATTTTCTTGGTGGAAAGGTAGGATATAAATAAACATTTTTGTCAGTGAAAGGAAGTGGGGACCTTCACTCATAATGAGACTGGGATTTTTTTAGGAACTCTGGAGCATTTTCAAGACTTAAGCATGAGACAAAATGTTACTTATAGTTTTGTTACCATCCTGCTAGAAAATTGGCAGACTTTCCTAACTCATTTTCTTTGTATCTAAAATGGGCACATTCCCTGTGGCATGAAGGTACCTGAGAGTCTTAATCAGCTAATGTTTTTAAAGTATGAGAAGTTTATTGTGATGATGGTATTATCTACATAAGTGCTAAGCATTACTATCAACATGATTTTATCAGAAGGTGCTGTTGGAGTGGAAACAGTGGTCATTTTCTTAATCTTTCTAATCTTAATATCTTTTTGCCAATATATTCTGCATTTAGAAATGTATATTGCATTAATTTCATGGTGTTGAGTTCATATTAAAGATAATTAAGTTGTTTTCTTTGTGGAAAGTGAAGTGTTATCAGAAACTAAGGGAAGAGTTTCATGGTTTTTTCCTATAGTAAAATAATTTTGCTTGGGCTATACAGTGGTACCTTGACTCTGAAACTTAATCCATTCCATGACTCAAATTGGTAGAGAACTGAGTCGAATTTCCCCATAAGGTTCAATGTAAATAAGGTTAATCCATTCTGTAAATATTTTTTTTTTAATCACAGGGAAGACAGGCACAATCATGGGTGTGCTCAGGGGAAGGGATGGGCGTGATCACGGGCGAGATGGGTGCAATCATGGCCATCTCCCCCCCCCCCACACACACACACATGCCCGCAATCATCATCCAATGCAGAGTTCACGACTTCAGGAAACATTTTTCCTAAATTTCTGTTCGTGACCCAATTTGGTTAAGAACTAAGGCGTTTGTGAGCAAAGGTACCACTGTATATGACAGAAGTAGGTGACTTCATCTTTACATGCAAGCATCTATGACTGAATATTTTGTGTGCATAGTGGGGAGACAGAGTATTATACTCTGGTTTCGTATTGCTGTTGATAAAATTGTTCGCCATTGCTTCTTTTCAGGCTATAATATGAAGTAGGAACAATCTTTTATTTTCTAAATAGTTCCTGTTGTAGCACAAGTTTTGAGGGATTCCAGTCCCTGTTGGAACTTATAGAGAATCTTTTTCCATCTTTTCTTCACCTAATGAACTTCCTGGAAAAGAATTGTACAGGTAGTCCCTGGGTTTTAGATGAATTCTGTTCCTGAGAACATTTCTAAGCAGATCACAGGAGTAAGCCAAATGTTTGTCTTAGCACATGTATATCTTTTGCCTTTATGTGCATATCAAACACTTAAGAAACACTTCCATGTTATTTATTTATTTAAATTTTTTGTATCCTGTCCTATACAAAAATTGTCCCAGGATGGCTTACAAGACCTGTAACAGTCAATAAAGCAACAATTAACAACAACTAGCAATGTACAGAATACCAACAAAAACATAATAACAACAGATACATAATACCAACAAAAACAAAATGTGACTCTGAGTATTAAAAACCCAATTAAAATTCCTAATCCTTAAAATAGCGGGTAAATAAAATGGTTTTCAACTGGCGCCAAAAGAAATATAAATTCAGGCAAACCTCTCTGAGGAGCGCATTCCAGAGTCTGGATGCCACTGCAGAGAAGGTCCTCCTCCAGGTAGAGACCTTCTTTACCTCCTTCAGGGAGGGTTCCTGGAGCAGAACCTCGCCTACAGATCTTAGGGGGCACAAGCGTATATAGGGAAGGAGATGTTCCTTCAGATATCCTTGTCCCAAGCTCTTTAGGGCTTTATAGGTCAATACCAGCACCTTAAATTGGGCCCAGACTTCAATTGGGAGCCCAGAGAATAATTACTGGTCCCCATCAGCAATCTGGAAGCTCTGTTTTGAACCAATTGAAGTATCTGGAATGTTTTCAAGGGCAGCCCATCCCCCCCATTAACACAGCTTAAGCACATTACAACATTGTAGTAATGATAAAACAGTAATAATAACATACTAGAAAAGACAGAGAGAGAATCGGTATGTGGGTAGGTATACAATATTGTAAAAAAACCAAATGAAACAGTTCTTTGTGATCTCTGTGCATCATACATATGGGTTCTACATCTGTGAGGACGCTGTTGTCAGGAAGATTCTATAGTTACAGTTGGGTGGAAGCCCCTCCTTTTCTTGTTCTCTGCATTGATGGAAGGGGCCCACACCCATTCCTTCAGTTCCTTTTCAACCACATTCATGCCTGGATTGGGAAGTGCTTCTCTCTTCAACTTGTGTAGTTTAGAACATTATTGAGCTAACATTAAGCCTAACATTAACTGATGATAATAGAGGTGGACATGGTGGTGGACAGTCAGGGCTTGATTGTTCTGCTGGGGGGCAGGATTACCACTGGAATTGCTTTCTACTTGGCAAGTAGATTGGCATCAAGGGTTGTCTGGACAGCCATTCTCTTTTTCTCACTATAAATGGCCTTGTACCAGCCTAAGGCCTGGTTACAAGGGCAAATTCTAAAGAAAACCCTAAGGGGAACTATGCTCCCTGTACACTTGAGCCAACTCCTGGAAAAGTCTTGAATACTGTATCTCTAGGGAACAAGGCTGCCACAAATAATGCATTGCCAAATATGTAGTATACTTCCCTAAAGATAGGCCATGTAGATCTCTAGAGGTAGCCATGAATATGTCTAACGAATCTCTATCTTTAGCAAAAAGCCATGAATATCTCTTATGAAAGCTGTGACTAGCTCTAGGGAACTATGTGGCCACTGATGAAGAATTGTCAAACGTGTCACATAGTCCCTAGAGATATTCATGTCTTTTCCCTAGAGCTGTCCGTACAGGGTTTATGGCAGTCTGCATGTTCATTAAATATGGATTATTCGTAACCAAAACGTTCGTAATCCATGGCCTAACTGTACAATGAATCACCACACTTACCACCAGTAATTTGGGAAAAGAAATTTCATGTCAGGAAAGGTAGAAAGGGCACGCGCCTGTGCCTGCATATTTTCCAACAGATCACTTTGTGCTATGTGTGTGAGACCCCTTTTGCACTATAGATGTACTGAAGAAGAACATGAAACACTGTACATGCCAACTTAGGTTCTCACGCTCAAGGTTTCATAGCAATACATACAGGATGTTTAGCAAAAATGGGGGTGGGTGGGTAAAGCTAGCAAAGGAAGGCACCACAAGCAGTATTTCAAGATCCAGAGCTTTCCAGAAGCAGCAGAATCTTCCACCGTACACACACACATACACAGAGAAAGAGATTGAAAAGCAGCAAATACAGTTGGATAGCTTAAGTCTCATTCCTTCGTTTTTCTGGATCCCTTCCATATTTAAGTTCCGCAACCAAATTCCAGGCCCACCTTAGCCCATTGAAAGCAGTCCCAATGTAGCTCTGGCATTTGTACAGGCCATGGTTTTATACCATCTGCAAATGAGAAAGGGCAGTGTGAAGGAAAGCAGGGATAATTGCAGCCAACTCTAGGAAGGATGCCTATTTAAGAGCTTCTAAAAACAAGGAGAGACTTGCAGAAGCAGACCAAGGATCCATTTAGCTTACCATTCAGTTAATATGATTGCCAACCAACTGCTAGGAGGATATTTAAATAGGGTATTTTCTCCAGAGTTTTAGCAGAGGCTTTCAAAACTCTAACTTAGTAATCAGAACAGTCTCTGTTATGGGTCATAACTAACCCATCTGGCAGAAAAGATAGGGCTGATAGTCCCTATCTCTGGTCTTTTGACAAATGTATAGAACCATATCAGTGAGAGATAAAGCCAAATATACCCCAAAGTCAAGATATTAGGCCTATGCAAGGACCATGCTTTTTCAGCTTTTTACCACAGCTTCAGAATGTTCTAGTGCAGCTCTCTTATGAGTAAAAGAGCTAGCAGCTCTAGTATTCTGTGCATAAGAAGGTACTTGAAGATGTCTTTCATAATTTGCCTCTGACAGTTCTGTGCGGTTCTTTTCCAGAGTTATGGGCTTTATAAAGTCAATATTTAGCTCTAAAGTACTCAGTTCAGAGATGTGGGGGGTGGAGGGGGAAGCACACAAAACCATCCTGTTAGAGAACAAAATTTAGGTGGGGGGACTTTTCTTAGAGCAGAGCTAACCTTATGGTTCTATAGTTGCCACAACATATGTGATTTCTCTAGATTGGAAAGCCATGGTGTCTGCTATATTACATACTGGCCATCTGTTTCAGTGCCAGATGAACTGAAATTATTAACTATGATTTTAGTTAGCACTATGAATATTGAATGGTAAAACTATGCCATTTTTACCCTTCTAATGAAGTTGTTTCTAAACTCATTATTGTGCAAATGAAGATGCCTAGATAATGTATAGAAGGGAAAGAGCTTTCTTTCTTTCCCAGGGCTCAGCTCATCTGTCATCTACAGACTGAGACATAGCCCTAGTATCAGTACTATTTAAAAAACAAACAAAACTGTCTGGATGCTTGAATGTACTTATGCGAAACTTCTCATTTCTTTTCATACATTAAAAGAATTATTAGAATAGATTGACTTTGAACTGGTTCAACATTGAGTTTGAATGTACCACTAGAGTCTTAAAGGATCTTCATGGAAACACGGGGTCTAAGCTCCCTTAAATAAAGCTCCTTCTTAAATTATGTTCTAGTTGCGGGGACTTGAGCACGATGTATTTCAGAAAGAGTACACCTATTGCCTAGCCAAAAGAAAACCAACCCCCCCCACAAAAAAAACCAAAACAAAAAAAAAAACTTGGAAAAAGTGCTGTTCAGTACAGATTCCACATTTTTCCCTAAGGTTAACTTATTTCTTCTGCCAGGACACTAACTTCTTTCTGTCAAAAACCTGTGCATTGGGGGGGCGGGGGGGGGGGAATGGCACAGCCAGTCTTCAAAGGGTTCAATATTTTAACTCGCTGTATGGTCTACATCAATAAGATGGAGGCCATCTTTGTTTCCTATAAAGAGTTTTCCATAGAGAACATTATGTCCAAACCCACTTTAGTAAAGTGAAAGAAAAACATATTGCAGAGCATATAGCACACTCTGTTGTGGAAGCGTCAAAGTCAGTGACCTTTCAGGACATGCCACCATCAATAAATTTCGTAAACCTATCACTTGGTAATCAGTTGACAAAAAATTAGTTTTAAGCTTCTTCAAATGCAACCTTCAGTGTTTAGAGCAATATAAAAGCCAAATTATATATTACTTTTGCCACATAACTTACAGCTTATGCCTCTTCTTTCTTGCTCAAAAGTAAGCACTGGATACCCAGTCCAGACCAGGATCCTAGTATGCAGTCATGCCCCTCCCAGGAGAAGGGGGAGGGGCATGACTGCAATTTGCTTAGGAAAACATCCCAATTTGCTTCAGTGCAGGCCTTATTTCTTCTGCGAATTGAAGGCCTATCCTACTGATTTAGGCTTATAGATTAGAAGTTTGTAAATTCCTATAATTTGAGCAAGGAAAAATAAATGTGTACTAAAAATATATAGTTTTGTGTTTAAAATGACACATAGTATAACTATAACTCTTCCACTTAGAATTATGTAATAATTTGCACATTGCTTTTCTGACCAACTGAAAAAGGGATTTAAAGCTATTACAGGTGAGAAAGCTGTTACCCCACTCAAGTTATTGCAGTGGAATATTTGAAAAAGGTATTCCCTAGGTGCAGACTCCCTTTTTTCCTTTTCTTGATGTGTTTGGGAATTGATCCTGCTTATATTGTATCAAAGGTCACTAATAATGGCTATATTAATCTCTCAAGTTTTAGTGTGGTTATTGGAAAAGAGATGGTTTGGCTTCTCCACTTCCTGCTTGATGGAAAAATCAGTGCTACTTCTAAGAGGAACACAATTTTCACTGTAAACAATGAATGCATTACTTCACTCCTGCAGGAATGGGGGCTGCATATGATTGATCTGTCCCAGGAGGCAGAAGAAAGCCAATAGGCTTCTGAATGCTGTTGGGATTCCAAGTGGAGGGATCTGATGACCCAGCTGAGGCCCTTATCTCATTGTGGAATGCCATCAATCCAATTGCAGCTGAGTGCTTTCTCTAGTATTGTAGATGCTGCTCTACTCCTTCTGAGCTCTAGGTCATAAGCAACAGGCATCCTCAGCTGGACCACCAAGACCACAGGGAATGGAGGTAGATGAAGAGCTTGTCAAGATATAACAAGACTACTGGTGAAGGCAGGGTCAGGAACAGGCAAGGGTCAGATAGTGACAAGGCATGCCATGGCAGGAGAAGAGCAAAGTCAGAATCAGGAAATGCAGGAGTGAGGACATGAGCAAGACTAGCACTGGGACAGACTCTCACACTTAGCTTCGTGTGCAGATCTACTGCACTCCCAACAATCTTCTTCTATTCATTGAAGTTTTGAAAACTAGAGGTAAGGAGTTGATTCTAGGTACATAGATTTGCAAAGGAACAATGGGATTGAGGTCTTTTATTCTGTATATTTATTATATAACATGTCTGATGAGAGGAAGAGTCATGTGATTTCTGCAGACACAAATTCACAGTTTTGAGAACTGAAAGCATCTGCAATAATATGTTCTAGATAGAAAAATTGCTCAATAATCTTACAGAAATATCTGGAAGAGCATAGTGGAATTATGGATTAATGGAATTCATTAGCAAAAAATTTTTAAACACTGCAAGAATATACAGCCTCATTCTACATAATTAAAAACTAACCCTTATTGCATGATTAATAACCTTTAGACTATAATGTATCTTAAATAAAAAATTATCTTCAGAGAGATTTTTTACTCAAAAAGAATTTTATTAAAACAATTCAATATAAATAAAAAATCTGATTTAAGAAAAAATTCAATTTAAATAAAAGCTCTTATTTTTTATTTATTCTTATCCACCCAAAGCCTGCCTTGGTGGATCCAGGGAGTGCTAAATACATCTCTGTGTGAATGAGTTGCTGTACCTTTGATCATGACATTTTTCTGGATTGACCCTGAGGGCTTGCCATTGGAGGCCCTGTCTTTCAGTTGCTTGGATCTTACCTTTGGGGTCAGTTGCAGAGAATAACATTGGATTACTAATCCTCAACCCCTTGGCAACTGAGCTGTGAAAATCTACAGATTACCACCTTCTGCCCAATCTTGTTTAACATCCATATGAAACTGCTGCAAGGAATCATTAGGGGATATGCAGCCAAGTGTCACGAGTATCTAAATCAGATGAGGCTGTACAAGTCTGGGGTTAATTCCTAGGCTCAGTAATTGGCTGGACAAGGGCCAGTAAACTGAAGCTGAATTCTAGTAAAATGGAAGCTCCCTGGGGGTATGGTTTCTGAGTTGAGGAGATACGTTTATTGCCTATTCAGGATGGACTTGCATTCCCTCTGAAAGATCAGGAACTCCTAGATCCACCATTATTATATCCATCCACCATCCCATGTGGCTAGGTTGCTTGGAGTGCCTTTTATGAGCTTTGACTGGTTTGTCAGCCTCAGCAAACAGGGAAAGCTTGGCCAGAGTACTATAGGATTAGTTACCTCAAGAATAGATTACTGCAATGTGTTCTATGTGTAGCTTCCCTTAAGACTCGTCTGGAAACAAGAGCTCATGTAGAATATAGTGTCAAAGCTGTTGTCAGGAGCTGCCACTATGCAACTCCTTTGTTGAATTAACTGCATAGGCTGCTTATTTATTACCACTCCAGGTTTAAGATTTGGTACTAGTGTATCAAGCCCTGAACAAGTTGGGACTAGGATATTTGAGAGTGTCTTCTCTCTTACCAACCTGACTGGTCATTAAGGTCATTAGATGGCATGTTGTTGGCGATTCTACATGAACCTATGGCCCAATTGAAGTTTACCTGGAAAAGAACATTCAGCAGTATGGCTTCATTTCTCTAGAGCTCCTTCACCCCTTAGCTCAGGCAGGAACCAACATTGTGTTGTTTATGGCACCTCCTAAAGACATCTTAATTTCAGAAAGTCTTCCTTGACTAACTGCCCAAGTTTTTACTGATACCCTGTTTTTAACATATTGTGTAACCATTTTATCTGTTTTATCTTTTTATTTTTCCTTCTCAGGAATCTGTTTAGATGTGCATGAATAAATAGAATCCAGTATGTGAACAAAAATTGTAAACAAAATAAAGTAGGCATTGCTGTATCACACAAATCTTCTGCTCTTTGAATTACAAGAATATGTGAGATTATTAGTAACTTTACAGAGGTCTACTAGATGGCCAACTCCAAATCAAATACAGACTTGAATCTAGATTTTGGATGGTCTTTCAATGATTTTGCCTCCTCTCTGCCACATGTGCATTGCATGCATGTACACATTCATCTTGTACAGTTGCTTAATATGTCTATACATTCTAAATTACCTGCATTCTACAGTCACTTAACTATTTTACACTTTTTTGGTGGATATCTTTTTTCTGAATCTTATCACGTTTTTCCACCCATACTGTAAACCTCAACTGTTTCCCTTTATTTGTTCCTTGGTCCAACCTTTTTGTTTTTCACTCCTGTATTATAGGAGTGTATTATAGTAGAAGGTTATGGCTGAAATCTAAAAAGGCTTTATGAAAGGCTTTATGAATGTATTTAGAAAAAATACATGAAGAAAAGAAGCTATAAAAATATGTTTACTCTGATAATGGATTTGCATATACTGCATCCTTGAATAATAATATGATTCTATAAGATAATTCAAGGATGCATTGATGAATGCATGTATGCTTCTTGTATACTTCACATTGTTCCCAAGTTACATAATATACAGTGGTACCTTGGCTTACGAACACCTCAGTTCACGAACAAATTGGGTTGTGAACAAAAATTTCATAAAAATTTTGACTCAGGTTGCGAACTCCGCATTGGGTGGCGACTGCAATCACGGCCATCTCCCCCCCCCCAAGTGGGGAAATGGGCATGATCGTGGTGGGGGGGGATGGCCGAGATCACACCCGTCTTTCCTGCATGAGCGTGCCCATGATTGTGCCCATATTTCCTGCAGAAGCATAATTGGCCATCTCCCCCCTCCCCAGCATGATCATGCCCATCTCTCCCCCAAGCGCGCCTGTGATCGGTGTGCTGAGGGGTGTGATCACGGTCATGCTGGGTGGGGGGAGATGGCCATGATCTTTGTTGTTCTGTGCCACTTTGCTTCACATTTTTCTGATTAAAAAAATAGTTGTAGAACGGATTGACCTTATTTACATTGAACCTTATAGGGAAATTTAACTTGGCTCATGACCAATTTGGGTCACAACCAGAGACCTGGAACGGATTAAGTTCATGAGCCGAGGTGCCACTGTAGAAGCTTTCCATCTTGCCTGTTGTTTACTCCATGTTCCATGAAGATCATCTCCATGTTCCTCATGCCCTTCAAAAAGGCTTCCTAACTTCAAGTATATACTGACGGAATCTCAGTTAGCAGTGACTGACAAAAAAGTCCAATCAAAATATCAACCCAGTGTGTGACTGCTGTGGAAAAGGAAAAATCCATGTTAGACATAATTAGGAGGGAACTGAAAATGAAACTGCCAATCATACTGCTCTTAAACAGATCAGTGGAGCGATCACATTTAGAATACTGTGTATAGTTCTGGTCACCATACCTAAACAAGATACTGTAGACTTGGGAAATGTACAGAGAAAGACATCTAAAATGATCAAAGGGATGCATTTGAAATTATTTAACTTAGAAAAAAGACAAGGGTGGGGTGATTTTGTGTTGTGGAGAAAATGGATAGGGAGACACTTTTTCCTCCTTCATAAAACTAGACTCCTGGGACATCCCAAGAAGCTAATTGGTGGGAAATTTAGGACTATGTACTCTAGTTGCTGGGAAACAGTGGTGGAGATGCTTTCATGTTCTGATTGTCGGTTTCTTGTGACTAGCTGGTTGCCCCCTGTGTGACTAGAATACTGGACTAGATGGACAGTTGCTCTGATCCAGCATGGCTGTTCTTATTTTACAGCCTGGTATATGACGAGGCTGAGATACTACCAGGATATATTCCTCCCTGCTCTTAGAATGCCTGCAAACCTCTACCTTTGAGGCTAGTCTTTCAACCTTGGAACTACAGCTGGCACAGTTCTTTCCAGATTAGTGATAGTGGATGGTGTGTGTTCTGAATTTAGAGTTTCAGCTCCAACCTCATAGGGCATTCTTGCTCAGCGGGAACTGAATTTTCCTGTGCCCAGCTAGACTCTGTCTAGAAGCCATAGAATTGCAACCTAAAGGACTGCCATTAATCCCAACTACCTACTGAAGTTTTATTACAGTACATTTTAGCATTGTACTTCTACAGAGATGACTAATTAAAAATGCAGTGGATAATAAACTTCAGGTGAAGTGAATGTGTTCTGTTTGTTTTGTAAAGTTTTAAAAAAGATTTTCCAAGCAATGGATAGAATCAAATATGAAATAAAATTGTAATTAAAAATACAGAAATTATTACAACTGAGTATATGGTGAACTGGTTGAACATTTTGTCTCTCACCCAAATCTCCTGACTACCCATTCTCTTCAAGTATTGAAGGGTGATTGGGAAAAGTGAAGGAGCAATATACTATGTCGCTGTTTAGGGAGAAAAATGCATTCGCTTCATAGTGTGATCTTTGCTCATGTCCTTGGGTTCCACATGTACTTTTCCTACATTATTTCCTAGGAATTTGGAGCTAGTTGGGGTACTCAGTCATTTTACCTAGAGGGTTTTTCTTTTAGCCTAGCCTTTTTCACTGCTTCCCTCATATACTGGTTTTTCTCTGAGGCACCTACTACAGTCTGGATGTAAAATGTGAATTTTACTGTCAGCTGTATGTCCTCTGAGCCACAGAGATGGGACCAGGTCCCAGGCTTAAGCATACCCTTCAGGTCTTCCCTGTGTATTCCCCCACAGATACTGTCTATAGAACTACATTGAATATCAACTTAATAAATGTATGATATAGTTTAATTATGTGATATTAATTAGTAACCGTGAATGGCAATCAATTAGTCAGGCAATGGTTTACCTATTTAGTGATTAGACATTCAGAATTTTAATTATCTATCTTGCTTAATCTACTTCAAAATAATACAAAAGGAATATCTTGCAATCTCAGCAAATTAGATATCAAATGCAAACATTATTTATGATTATTAATAACAGAAATTATGCAAATATTTGCATAATTAAAACAAAAGTGAGTTAATATAACAATAGTGATTAATATAACAATATAATATAACAATATAATACTTGCTTTCATTTCTGCAAACTCATCAACTGAATCTTCAACAGAGATTTGTCTAAGCTGAAAGCATAATAGGATGGTGGAGGAAACAAGCTATTGTCTGAGGTGCCATAGGATATTTTGGATTCCCAACTCTCCAACTTCAGAGCTGGGTATAGGAACTCTTACCCTGCTCCCAACCAAAAGAAGCTATGCCAGCTGCTCCCCAGTGACAGGGAAAACAACCTCAGAGAGGGGTAAAAGGAGTGGCTTGGTGGGTAGGAGGAGAGTGGAATGTTCCCAATAGGAGGTGTCCTTAAGCCACAGCATTCTTCCCTCCCCTCTACAGTGTTCCACAGATAGGTGAAAAAGCCTGTCTAGTAAAAATGTTAAGCTAGAGGCAAACATTGCCTTTACCATTCTGTCAACTCTGCACTGGATGTGGATAAGCCTTTGACTTCAAGGATTTATAGACCTCCTGAAAGGATGCAGAAGCAGTGGTCGCCACCAATTTAGATAGCTTTAAAAGAGAATTGGACAAATTCATGGAGGAGAAGGCTATCCCTGGCTACTAGCCTTGTTGGCTTTGGGCCACCTATATTATCAGAGGTGGAATGCCTGCATAAACAATTTGCTGAGGTACTTGGACAGGCAGAACTCTTGTACCATTCCTACTTGAGGGATGCCGTGGAACCTGATGTGCAGGATGCAGCATTGGTCTAATCCAGCATGGTTTTCTTATGTTATGTTGTACTATAAATCTTCCTTTCCCTATGGTAGATTTTTAGGTGATAAATTTCCAGTTTCTGTTTAGCAAAAATACTGTTGCCTTATGCAACAGATACTGCACCAGGTGCACTGGTTATCAGTGTCTTTCAAAGCCCAATTTAAAATGCAAATTATTTGAAGGGCCACCTTCATCCATTTCAGACTTCCTGCACTTTAAAATCAGAAAGAGAGGGGGCAGTTAGGTGAGTCCAAGAGAGAGGTGCATTCTGCATTTGACCCTACACTTCTGGACGGTGTTGCCACTGGAGGTGTGTTCGGCTCTCTCACTGCAGTCTTAGGAAGACCCTGAAACTTTTCTTGTTACTTTGGTCTTCCTCTGTTTATCAGACTGGGCTTTAGCTGCAGTTATGCATTGTAGGTGCTTTCTTATGCATATTTTGTTCTATAGAAAGTTTGCTGTTTCATTACTATAGTAATTGTTATAGGTTTTATCATTTTATTGTTACATGCTATCTTAGGAGGACTCCTGTCCCAGGAAGTATTTTTGAAGCAAGTTCACTCTTGTTTCAGTGAAAGTAGGCCACCATGATACACTTGCAGTAGTGTTTTGCTTTTATTGATTTTTCAATTAGTGATCTCAGCATTTACTGACTTTTAAAGAATATGTAGCTATTTAATTTTATTTCTGTTCTGTATTTTTCATCTTTTATGCTACCTTGAGAGTGTTGTGCCCTTAAAGGCAGCCTAAAACCATTTTAAACCAATACAATTCAATAAATAATAATGATAACTAATTGTTCATCCTAGACAAAAATATTTTTTTCTAATTGAATTAATTTTCATACAAAATTTAGTCTATGCATGTATGGAAACATTTTCTTGCTCATTCCGCTGCAGCCAGACACCATTGTTCTTAATGGTTCTGAACTTAGGAATATTGCCCAATGGCTAAATTGCACTGATGATGTGTAAATGTTCAGTAATGCACTGGGAATCATGGATTTCAGTCTTTGCACAAACTTTGATAAGCTTCATAGCATGGTTCTTATTTAAACAGTTGATTGTTTACTGATTCATCTTCTCTAATAGCCTTCACACAATTTACTCACCAGTATGGCTATTTACTGCTGTGACAGTTCCCTTTCCTCCCTCCATGCATTTTTGTTCTGTTATTTATTCACGAACTCAATGATAAGTACTATTTGATTTGTAGCTAATTGCAGCAACTGTTTTTCATTATTTATGAGTGTCGTAGTCAGAATCCATTTACAATTCTGACTGAGATAAAACTGATTGCAACAACTGATATGACCACAGCAATAAAGTAATTAACTGGCACACTTGAAAGCTGTCAAGGTCTGGGGCATTAACTCCTTTTACATTGCATGAACCATTCATTCTTCTGTGTATGTAGTCCTTTAGATCCCTATTGTTTTTTATTGTACTTGGTTCCATATTTCTGAGATGTACACACAAAAACAAACCAAGAAGCTCTCTAGATTGCATGTTAGAACATACCTACAGAAACGTGTTTATTAATGTATACTGCACTTTTCAATTAAAAACATATAAAACAGCTTACAAAAAATCAAATGATTAGATAAGAAAACAGTACAAATAAGTATAACACAATAATTGAAGTAGATAAATCTGCAACCAGATAAAATGCACTAGACAACAAACTGACAAGCTAATGTCATAAATTAAATATATGTTAAAATGAGAAGACTATCAGCAGACTAAAACAGAAGCAGCTTGGAAAGTCTCTGTAGGGGAAAGCATCCCATAATCTTAGTACCACCATTGAAAAATCCCTGCCTCACATAACCACTGATCCGAGTTCGCGCAGGAGGAGTACCAGAGCCCTGGTAACACTACAGTTATAGCAATATGATGGCATTGCTCCCTAGATCTATACTATGGATCAGTATGCAGCCAATAATTCTGACACAATATAAGTTTTTTCTTTCAGTTTCCTTAAACCTAGTGAATTAACTCTTCATTTACACATATTTCTGTATTTTTCTACCCTAAAGAACTCCTGATAGACTAAAGTAGTTGATAAAGACTGGCTAATACTGAGGGAATAAAACTGGTCATTACAGAGACAAAAAGGGTACACTTGACCCTAGCTGGTGTGAAGTTTAACGAAAGACAATATGATATTCCTGGAAAAACTTGTTTGTTTATTTTAAGGATTCTGTTTCAAACAAAAAAGCACAAAATTGTTTCTCATGTTTTGTTATCTTTTTCTTCCCTAATTAGGACAGAATTTTACCCTAAGGCAGTTAGGAGTTTGTGAACCAGCAACTCGAAGAGGACTGGCATTTTGTGCTGAAATGGGGCTTCCCCACAGAGGTTACTCTATCAGTGCAGGGTCAGATGCTGATACTGAAAATGAAGGAGTGATGTCTCCAGAGCATGCCATGAGACTTTGGGGCAGGGGGGTCAAATCAGGCCGCAGTTCCTGTCTCTCAAGCCGTTCCAACTCAGCCCTCACATTAACAGATACCGAGCATGAAAACAAGTCCGACAGTGAGAATGGTAAGTCTTTCTGTATGTGTGAAATGAACGTCCCTCCCACATACACCTATTTCATTTTTATATTTATGCAACTCTTATTCTTTAAACATGACAATACTTGTTGAACAACTTCAATTAATGCAACATTTTGAGGAGAAAGCAAGATCTAGTTTTGATCACTTTACACTGCAATCTGACGCATGTCTACACAGAACTATGTCCCACTTAATTCAATTGAGTTTCCTCCCAAATAATTGGGTTTAGGCTTGCAGAAGTAAGTTACACAAGCAGTCTATACAACATTTAATTAACCACTTTGCAATATTGATAGGAGAGAAGATGGCAACAAATGACTTATTTGATTGTGCCAGCTCTCTTCAAAGAAGCACACAAAAGAAAAAGCATTCCTTTAAAACATTTTAAGTAAGCTTTGAATTTGAGAGAAATTCACAGAATAGCTTATAAAGATCACTTAAGTGACAGAACAACAAATCTGATCATGGTTTGAATTTATGATTTCATAAGAGCATTTGAAATTACAGTAAAATGGGAAGAGTACCCTTTGTGCCTTAGGGCAGTTAAAGCACACAAAGAAATAAAAAGTTTTATTTTATTTTGAATATGAAACAGTCTTCATGTTGGAGCTTTCTTACAGTTAATTGTTAAGGAACCAGGTTAGTATTCTGGCTTGTTTACAGGTGACATACAGTTTACTCATTACTATGTGTATTTCTTTAAGAGGCTCCATAGTTAGTGGTAGGGCAGATGCTTTACATGAAGAAAGTTCCACATAGACAAATCCTGGGCTACATGAATAGTTATGTATGACAGCCTAAGACCGCTTCATAATTTTCATACATTAATACAGCTCGTGCAACAGAACTTTCCCAACGAATTGAATTCTTCACTGTGTGGCTTTGCTTTTCTCCCTAGAAAAAAGCAAGTTGAAATTTTACATGTCTTTGTTATAAGAAGCCATTCTCTCCTTTAGGTTTTTATTTAAATCAACCACTAACAGAAACTCATTCTATCACTAAAAGTTTACTATTCCTGATAGAATAGATTACAGTTGCCAACTTCTAAAGGAGATGGGCCTCTCCCTTTTTAACAGCAGCAGAAATTCTTATCCAAAACCAAATGGGACTAAGAATATCAGTTCTCAGGAATCTCACAGTTGCAAGAAACAAAGATAAGTGTGGGGAAGGGGATACTCAAAATATATTTGCACCTCAATTTTATTCTAGAATGTAGAAGATTCTGTAGCATTTTGTGAGAGGCAAGAAAGATAGTACCAAAGCAATTAATGGATGTTTCTAATTTAGCACATTTAGCTCATGGACAAAGAGTTTTTTTTCCTGGTTGTGGCAGTCCTGAATAGAACTTTTTATTCCACTGTTTATAAAGTTAGATTTCAGAGCAAGCAGCCAAGTCAATAGAAGCTAACTTCATGGCATGGTACACATGCTGCAACAACTTAGAGCTTTGTTTAATTATGTACTGCTGTGAGCTAGCCAGCATGCTAGTGCATGTGATTCAGTTCCTCCTTTTTGGCTGCTCCTGCTATCAGGAGCAGCTAAAGAATCCAGACTCTCCAACGCTAGCTTACTTAGAGTAAAATTGAAAATGGAAACTCTTGCCTGTTTCTTACACCGGAGTACATGTTTCGGAAGTTGCAAAAGTCTTCATGACATGACTTTAGCATATCATGCAAAGAATCATTTATGTAATTCAGTTCTTACATGACAAAAAGTAACTTGAAAATGTCCTTGAGATAGTCACTTTGGAACATCTACAATGTTGTGAGCTGGTAAAGTCAATATGTGTCAAATAAAAAACAAATGTGTGAATTTACACTGAATTTGTGCATTTCAGAGTCTTTTGTAAAATGCAGGAAGGCACTCCCATTGTATTAGGAAAGCTAGATTTTGTCATAAAGTTTTGCTTTTATTCACAATGGCAATCAACTCGCACATAAATCAGTTGGAAATAACTCATGTTGGCATAGATAAGACTTCCTTCAAAAATTTGAGTTTGAGATGTCTGTGATTTCTCTCTTAAGCTCTTTCAATTCTTTAAGAGGAGTGTGGCTCTTAGGTCATACCTGATGATAGCCTTATTACACAACAAATGCACAGTTGACTACTTTTTCCAGAAAATCCACATGTTTAAAAATTAGTTATTTGTTAAGTTCATATGCCTTCTTTCTTGCAAAAGGTCCAATGCTGTATACATACTTCTTCTGTCAATTTTATCCTCACATTAACTTTGTGAAGTAGCTTAAGCTGAGAGTCAGTGACTGGCCCACTCACCCAGTGAGTTTCATGGCCAAATGAGAATTCGAAACTGTTAGCCCCTCCAAGTGTTCCTCTGATATGAACACATAATTTTATTAAAATACTCAAATAAATATATTACAGGGAAATCTCTACATTTCTACCCTAAGCTAGCACCTTTCTAGTTTGGGTGGCGTATATAATGTGATTATATCGCATAAGCAACAAACTGAGTCCCTCAGCCATGTTCTAATTTATATATTGCTAACAGTGTTCTTCTATCTCCTTCCCAGCACTACAGCTAGTCCACACATCTGACCCCATATCAGTGTCTCTTTCCTGTTCTTGAAATATACTGCACAAGTGTTGGTAGCACTTGTTTAGCACTAAAAATATTTGTTTTTAGACAAAGATTCGTATTTGAAGCGAAGCCTTAAAAAACTTGTCTTATACAGCAGGACTCCCATATCTTTGCGGGATAGTTTGCAAGTCCCCCAGTGGATACCTGAAACCACGGATAATACTGAACACTACATTCACTGGAGTTATGGGTGCATGGCCCTGGCAAAAATAGAAAAAATGTGAATACCTCTAGAGTCTTCTCACCCACTGACAGTCAAACACATGAGTGAGGCTGGCTTGTCCCAAGACAGCGAGCTTGGTTTCCCCAGACAGAGTGCATAGTTCCCTAGAGATAACTGCCTTTTTTCACTTTTATGAGGGTCATACACCCCAGCCCCCATGAATGTGGAGGGCCGACAGTCAACCTTGAATAAGTGAAACTGTAGAAAGTGAGACAGTGGATATAGGGGTCCTTCTGTACTTCATTAAAAAGGTTGAGAAGGGAAATATAGACAGCTTTCAGCTTACAAACAGCCAAGTTTTGAACATCTATACTTATGAACAAACTGCCATAAAGCCTATTAATTCAACAATTCAAGTTAAAGACAAATGGTTTGTAGTAACAAATGTGAGAACTTTTGGAGTTTTGTAGCCTACTGTGGAAAATTGTTATCACTGTAGAGAGAGGGAAAGTGAAAGGGAAGAGAAGAACTGCTTCCAAGGCATGCCTTCTTACCCTGCCCATCCAGAGAGGGAAATCTCTCCTGCATGTCCTTGGTGCAAAGAGGTGGCACTGGTGAGTGAAAGGGCGGGTAGGGAATAAGAACATAAGAATGTAATAGATGAAGAAGAGGAGTCCTGCTGGGTCAGACCAAGGTCTGAGTGAGAGAGAGGGGGAAGCAATTCAGTACACTTACGATCAACAGTATTAACAGTTAAGGTTTGAAGCAAGGGGGTAGAGATTTTCCATGTTTTCAGGGTTCCTGTACCTCTAACTCCCACAAATGTGAAGGACCAACTATATATGAAAGTGTTGCTTAAGTGTTTTACATATACAGAAGGGTAAAATATCTATGTATACTATGTATTTCAAGACCAACATTTGGCTTACTAATGTGATCCAACTTACATACAAATTCAATTTAAAGATGTTCTCAGGAATCGAACCTGTTTGTAACCTGAGGACTTCCTGTATTAGCATAAACTGTCAATGTCTGCGAAGGGCTGATACTTAGATTATTCATGATAGAACTATGAACCGAAACAGAAATGACATTATTTGTGCAAATGCAATCAATTATTCATTTTTGTTAGCAAAAAGCAATCAGGAAGCAGCTTCAGCACCATTGGAACCACAGAGTGGAATAAGAACGTTTAACCTCTAGTAAGCTGCCATTTACATTGGGAAAAATGAGCCGTTGCTTTTTTGGAACCAGGGAAGTTTCTTATGTGGTGAGGAAGGCATTAATTCATACACAGAATTCATTCACACAATTAAAGCTATGTCTAGTAATTTAGGACTGATATGATAAAAGATACATTTAAATCTTATAGAAGAGTGCCCATCTTAATACACTTCTTTGTTTGACATCATCAAACTTGAGATCTGTCAAGTGCTTATTTCAGCTCGTCTAATGATTTTTAAATTCCCTCTAATGAGTGAAGTCATCAGTATTAGAACAATTTTTGTTTTTTGTCTAGAAAAAAAAACAATGTAGTGTTTTAGCGGAATAGCAATCTCTACTTTGCCTACAGTGCCCTTGCCTTGCCTGTACTATAATAGTTATTGAATACAAAAATTGAATTGTAGGGCTCAACTAATTTTTGAATTAAAATTTAGAATTTAGCAACAGCATAAATAAATTAATTCAGCATTATGTATTATTGGATGATGCAACAGACTGTCTGATGTTTCTGATACATAAAAGAAGAGTTTAGCTACAAAAATACTTAATTTTATTTTATAGAATCATAGAATTATAGAGTTGGAGGGGCCAAGAAGACCACTGGGTCCAGTCCCCTGCTCCGTGCAGGACTCCAGGTTAAACCATCCCTCTCAGATGCCTGTCTAGCCCTCAGCCTCCCTATATAATTGTTTCCATTGTTGCATTGCTCCAACAGTCTAGAAGTTTTTCCTGTTGGTCAGTCAGAATCTTGCTTTATGTAACTTGTCCTCCACTCTTGGATGAGTAAATACTTGAAGAGTGCTATCATAGCTTCACTCAATCTTCTCTTCTCAAGACTAAACATGCCCAGTACTTTCATACCCTCCTCATAGGGTTTTATTTACCTGGATCATTCTTGTTGTCCTCCTCTGAACCCTTTCCAGTTTGTTTACATCTTTCTTAAACTACACTGCTAAGAACAGGACAGATGAGACCTAACCAGTGTTGAGTAAAGGGGAACTAGTACTTCAACTGATTTGTAACTGATACCTTTATTAATGTAGTCCAAATTAAGAGTTGGCTTTACTGCGGCCACATCAAATTATTGACATGATCTACAACAATTCCAAGATCTTTCAGGAATTTATTGATCAGGAAGGAAGCAAGCAAGCAGTAGAGCAGTAAGGAAAATAAAACTTAGCTAGTTCTGGTATCTCAGCTGCGTAAAAAGTATTGCCCACTAGCACAAGCCATAAGTCTTTTTGTGACTGGAGATGCAAAGCAGATTGTTCTATAGATTTACCTTATCTGAAATAGAATTGCAATTATTGTTACATAGGCTTAATAATAGTCATGTCAGCAAATTTATTTGGCTATCCAGAATCTGACATACTATAATGCATTCACAATACAATATAAAATCTAAATATATTTAAGGTTAAGAGGTGCTTCTGATGTAAATTAAGGTTGATTTTAAAAAATCAAATGTCAAGAAAAAAGAAAATAATCTCGATCTGAGGTTGCTCAAAAGTCTATTTCCCACATCTATATTCAAAGGATAGCTACATCTGTTTCAAAACTTATGGTTATTGTGCATTCTCTCTCAGTATTCCAGTGCTTCAGGTAAGTTGTGTATGCACTGATAAACTTCATAGTCCTGTTATAGAAGTTTTAAAAATAAGTATTTCCCTTATAACCCCCACCCCCAGTTAGACCACACATTTCTTCCCTCAACAGAGATATCCCTTGTTGTTCATAGAATCATAAAACATTAGAGTTGGAAGGGGCCATGAAGGCCATTGATTCCAACCCCCTGCTGTTGCAGGACACCATGTTACACCATCCCACTCAGATGGCTGTCCAGTTTCAGTTGTTGTTCAGTTGCAAAGTTGTGCCCAACTCTTCACGACACCATGGACCATAGCCAGGTCTTTCTATCCTCCACTGTTTCCCAGAGTTCACTCAAATTCATGTTCAATGCATCAGTGACATTATCTATCCATCTCATCCTCTGCTATCCCCTTCTCCTTTTCTCTTCAATCTTTCCCAGCATCAGGGACTTTTCGAATGAGTCCTTCCTTGTCATTATATGGCCAAAGTATTTATACTTCAGCTTCAGTATCTGTCCTTCTAAAGAGCAGTCAGGGTTGATTTCCTTTAGGATTGACTGGATTGATCTTGTTGCAGTCCAAGGGACTCTCAGCAGTCTTCTCCAACACCACAATTCAAAAATGTCAGTTCTTCAGCACTCAGCATTCCTTATGGTCCAACTCTCACAGCCATACATTACAAAACCATAGCTTTGACTATTGAATCTTGGTTGGCAAGGTGATGTCTCTGCTTTTTAGTATGCCATCTAGATTTGCCATAGCTCCCAGGGAGCAAGCATCTTTTAATTGCATGGGTAAAGTCGCTGTTTGCAGTGATCTTGAAGCCCAAGAAAATAAAATCACTACTTCCATTTCTTCCTCTTCTATTTGCCAGGAAGTAATAGGAGTGTATGCCATGATCTTAGTTTTCTTAATGTTGAGTTTCAAGCCAACTTTTGCGCTCTCCTCTTTCACCCTAATCAAGAGTTCTCTTTAGTTCCTCTTTACTTTCTGCCATTAGAGTGATACTGTCTGCATATCTGAGGTTGTTGATATTTCTCCAGGCAATCTTAATTCCTGCTTGTGATACATCTAGCCTGGCCTTTTGCATGATTTACTCTACATACAAGTTAAATAAGCTGGGTGGCAATATACAGCCTTGTTGTACTCCTTTCCCAGTTTTGAATCAATCAGTTGTTCTACATCAGGTTCTAACTGTTGCTTCTTGACCCACATACAGTTTTTTCAGGAGACAGGTAAAGTGGTCTGGTACTCCGATCTGTTTAAGAACTTGCCACCATTTGTTGTGATCCACACAATCAAAGACTTTAGTAAGTGAAGAAGAAGTAGATGCTTTTTTGGAACACTCTAGCTTTCTCCATAATCCAGTGAATGTTGGCAATTTGATCTCTAGTTCCTCTGCCTCTTTGAAACCCAGTTTGTACTTCTGGTAGTTCTCTGTTCACATACTGCTGAAGCCTAGCTTGTAGGGTTTTGAACATAACGTTGCTAGTGTGTGAAATGAGCACACTTGTACACTAGTTTGAACATTCTTTGGCATTGCCCTTCTCCAGGATTGGAATGTAAACTGACTTTTTCCAATCCTGTGACCACTGTTGAGTTTTCCAAATTTGCTGGCATATTGAGTGTAGCACTTAATTGCATTGTCTTTTAGGATTTTGAGTAGCTCAGCTGGAATACCGTCACCTCCTGTACAGTGTTACGAATCTCCACCCATTGAGTGGAGTTCTAGTCAGAATATTCCTACTTGATGAAAGGGAAGGAAGATGCTTTCTTTTTCTCCACAGCCATTGCCGCTCTTGGGCAGGGTCCCAGCACCTGTTGTAGTAGACTTACAGAAAGTATAAGGAACTGCAGAGAGAGGAGGAATCAGAACTTGCCTACTCCAGTGGGAGTCCCCTCCTGGATCAAAAGCCTTCTGCAGAGGGAAGAAGGCCTTCTGTTCATAGGAGCCAAATTCCTTATCCAGCCCCCAGTTCTCCAGATTGCTGTGAACATCCTGAGAGAGAGAGTCCAAACTAAAATCACTTTCTTTTTGTCTGTACTCATAGCTGTACACCTGAAAGACCATTCCTTCTATTTTAGTCATCACTAGGGATGTCAAGAGAAATCCACAATCAATTCAAATAAGTTGTATTTATATAAACCTGACTTGTGGATTCCACAGCAGACCAGGTTTTCTGAATTGTGCAGCTTTCATGGACTTGAAAACTTTTTTGTTACATTGCTTTACTGCTCAACAGGTGTTATTCAGAATGAATAACAAATTTCAAATCAGTTCTTGAAAGTATTCAGAGAAAAGAAATGGCTTTGCCTGGTGCCAAAACAAAAACAAGGTTGGCACCAGGTGAATTTCTTTGCTTATTAATCTTAGCCTGTTTATCTAAAATAACATGATCCATCATTCTGCTTGGTGACATACTAGAGTTTTTGCTATTTACAGAATCCTAACCCAGTCAACCTTTACTCAGTGTATCTTCCTCTAGATAATCAGGAAAAGTTTCCTCACTGTCAGAGCAATATGGCAGTGGAACCAGTTGCCTAAAGAGGTTGTGGGCTCTTTCATACTAGAGACATTCAAGGTGAAACTGGATAGCCATCTGAGTGGGATGGTGTAAATTGTGTCCTGCAACAGCAGGGGGTTGAACCCAATAGCCTTCATGGCCCCTTCCAACTCTACTATTCTATGATTCTGTGACAATCTGCCACAAGGCTGCAACTATGTAGATCTTTGACAGAAGCTCCTGGTTATCTACACTGTTTACTCCAGCATGTGAGGCAGGTTACAGAAAGATTAATGAAGAATTTAAAGATGTCATTTTTCACCACCACTGATACCATGTATGTCCACCTGAAAGTACCTGGAAGCACAGAAGCTTCCACCCACTTGAGAAACCTGTGCTTTGGAGGTTTCAAATTTTATGCAAGCCTTAATGCATGCATGTCTGTGCTTGAATGCATGCTTCTGAAGAAGTCCAGGGTTGGACACGGTTGGCTCCATAACAACATTTAAGGGTGGAGCTATGGAACACTGGGAACAGAAATGGTTAGCCCTACTTACATGTGTTTAGTACTTTGACATTGCTAGATAACTTAATACTTGCATGATTTAATTCCTATCACTTCAAATACATTGAAATGTAGTCTCTGTAATAGCAGAACATCTGTTTATGTGTTAAAAAAACAAACTATTAAAACTGTTTGTTATGGAGAATATTTGTACCATGTAGTGCCAATCTTGCTATGGCTATGATAGTAAATGCGAGCTTGGAGTTAAATGTTTCACTAGTGAGGAAATCATTGGAAAGCTTGTTTTTTTATGAAACAAGGGAAACTTCTTCTGTATGAACATCACTATGTATGAATATAAAAATATTTATTTTTATTTAATTTACATTTATAAAATTTATTCACACATTTTACTTATGTATTACATATTATCTACTTTCATTGAGAACCAGTGTAGTATAGAGGTTAGAATATTGGGCAAAGACTCAGGAGGTCCAGGTTCTAGTCCCCAGTCAGCCATGAAGATCACTGGGTGACGTTAGGCCAGCTCCTGACTCTCAGCCTAACCTACCTTATAAAGTTGTCGTGAGAATAAAGTAGACAGGAGACTAATCATGTCAGGTGCCTTGGGTTCCTTGCAGAACAAAAAAGGCATGCTACAAACACAATGCAGTAACTGTATATAGCAGGGGTGGCCACACTTGCTCAGTGGAAGAACCACATATAGTAAATATCAGATGTTTGATAGCCACACACAGGTGCTTATGGGCAGCAGCAGTGGGTAGCCATGGGCACCTCCAGCATCAACAATACGCCACAAAATAAAGAGACATATAAGGCTCTCAAGCCTTGTTTGGCCACCCCTGATATATAGCGTTGTGCTCTTGTTATTAAGTTGGGCCCATTTGTCCTTCCCTGAGTATGTTTTTTCAACTTGTTGAAAAAAATTGTGCATAATACCATACACAACAGAACACGTAATTCTTTGAAAATATTCTTTTTACCTGTTAGAGTTTTACCAGTATACTTTTTTCTAAGACTTCACTAATGCCAAAATAATTATTGCATAAAATTGGAAAAATGTAAGGCTTTATTTGCAAAACAATGATACTGAATTGTTGGGTGTCTACATCTATGAGAAGCACACCTTCTTTTCAACAACAATCTCCTTGTAAGCATTTCCAGTGCTTTTCTAATCAGTTAGGGAAAGCTTGCTTCACTATTTAAGGTTATTGGTTAATCAGTAATGCCTTACAGGACTAGGTTATTTTTCTTTAAGGGTGGGATTTTACTCTAAATTCATGAGTAATTTGTAAATGTATGTTATCTGAGGTGTAATCAACAGAATAAATATTTTAAATTGGCATAAGCGTAAAGGTTAGTAGTGTGGCAAAAAATAAAAGAGTTGCACAAAAGATTATTCATGACTGTATTTGCTGAGTTATTGTTTCCCTGACACCTATAGTTAGGGAACAGCACACGGAAAAATTAGTTTACTTCCAAACATTTTGTTGGAATTATGTTGGTGGTATTTCCAGGCTCTTTAAAAAGCACGTGGAAACTAAGAAAGGACTATCAGTGTTTAGGCAACTGTTGGAAGGAATAAGAGAGCCTGAGAGCAGACACTGTTTGCAATAGATTTGGTATAGAACATTTGAGCAGCATGTAATTTGAAGGAACAACAGGATAACTTGGGAAGGAGGAAGGAGATAATGGAAGATAAAAGGAATCCTGCTATGTGGAGCATCTAGTACATTTGTACAGCTCTTAGAAAAGAACTGTGAAAAAATTCGGGGACATGAACCACTTATACATGTATGTCTTAAGTCTCGCTCTGATAGTTATCTGGGCAGGAATGGTCAGAATATGGATGAACAGGTATATGTCCCTCCCTCCATCACATCCACAGTGTAATGTATTATTTGGATAGTCCACAAATAGCATATAAGTTTGATTTCTGGAATCATCAGCTTACACACACAGATTTGCCAAGAGCAATATTAGTGTGGCAGCTGCAGCTCCATGTGGAATGCCCCCATGTCTTATGTGATGTGATATAAATGATGGAAGAAAAGGATAAGCATCTGTTCATCCACCATGCAAACTCTGTTGCTACCTGAGTGTCTGAACTGGTCCATAAGTTACGACATTACCTAAAGGGTATGTGTGAAGGGATTTCATGGTATTTATTCATTTCTTGTTTTGGAGCATTGAATCAACTGTGTCATGTGTGTACCAATACCACCTGCTCAGATTGTGCTTTAATTCAAATAAGATTCTCTGTGTTACACCCAAACTAGCTTGGCATTGAATTTATTACTTATTTATAAACCTTTTGTAATGTCAGTGTTATTTGTGCAATGCATATGTGCGGATACTGTTATATATTTAGGTTTTGTACAGTATGCTGCAAGATGACAAAGGTAATCTTTGGCATTTACTGATCTTTTTCTTGCAGAAAAAGCAAGACACTAATTGAATTGCTTATAAACACTTTTACAGGAAAAATAATGTGAGATTGAAATACATGTATAACACATTTTATGCAAGATGATGCTTACATAGAATTCTTAAAAATACTTTAACTGGAAAAAGTATTGCATGAGGAAAATAGAAGCTATGAGTCTATTGCTTTGAAAGTTACTTTAATATGACCATTTACATTTAGACTCATTCTAAATCAGTCGTAAAATGCTTCCAGATAACTTTTTGCCGATTAAGCCTTTTTCTTTTTTGTGTGCTACAAATACATTGGTACTTAGTATGACTAGCTAAAAAGTATTTTGGGTAGGTACTTCAACAAAGAAATCTTGATATAATCTCTCATTCCTTCCTAAATTATAAATATTTCTCTAATTTTTGAGATTACAATGAAAGCAAACCATGCTGTGCACACATCAGAACTGATGATGTGTGCTGTTTTGATTTTGAATGCGTTTTTGATGTCCTTGAAAAATCACAGTGGTAGCAATAAAATTGTTTTAATTAATGAATCGGGGAGCACCAAATCTGCTGACTTGGTCTTATTGATGTAATTATCACTGGAACAGAAAGGAGGCAAAATCTGGCAGGCGTGTTAAACTTTGGTTTGTTGTCATCTAAGAAATAATTCAGTACATAACTTATATTTCATATATTCTGTTTTTATAATTATTTTTATTGTGACTTTAGCATTCAGAAGTGCTCAAGTATATTTGTAGGTATAAGGACCTGGCCTCAAGCTTACATATCCTTTTTGCAGCCTTTTTGTCCTAATCTCAGGAAGAGACTGACTGAGTTAGCTAGGAAATCCTGGATTTATTTGAATGGAAGATCATTGCCCTGAGAAAATGATAACTCGATCTGCCCATGTTTACTTTAAAGTAAATTAACACAGATATGCATAAAATACAACCTAGAACTGTACTTTTGTCCATATACATTAGCAAGATAACTGGAAATTGCTATTGAGTAAAACTGCGTACAGTTAGGCTATTTGTTTTTGTTATTGTTGGGAATTCAACAGATCACCTAAAAACTATGCAACATCTCTGTAAGCATTTTTTTTAAATTGTAGCTCTTCATGCTCCTGAAGCAACTGTAGAAATAATCTTACAGAGATTCTGGTTTTATCTTTTTGCATTAACATTAGAAAAGGTAGGGGCTGTTACATTCAAATATTGTACCATGATACTTGAAGTTAATAGACATTATTCGTAGAACTTAAAATATTAGTGAGCAGAGAAATCCTATGGGAGTTAGTATGGGAGTAAAATATTTCCTCTTTTCTTGTAGGTTTCAGGGTGGAGTACTTATTCAGGTTTCCATGCTTCAGTGATTTCTGCCTTCTTTTCAGCAGACACAGATAGGATAATAAACAGCCTCTTTTTAAAAAAAGAAAATTCATGGACACCCAGTCTTCTAATAGGAAAGCAGTTTATGCACATTTCTACATACTCCAACATATACACAGAAGTGGAACAAACCCAGAGCCACAAGCAATGGGATTGACTATGCCAGGCAAGTATCAGAGGTGAAATCCATTTTCCCCATTACATAGGAACCTGCCTGTGTAAGATTATTGCTTCATCTAGCCCAGTATCCCTGACACTTACAACAGCTGTCCATGTTTTCAGGCAGGAATGTCTCCTACCTGGAGACGCTAGGAGTTGAGTCTGCAGTTTCTGCATGCAAACTGTGTGTCTTGACTGGTCACAACAGAAGATATGGGTTCCCTATGACATAGTTTGTATTCCTTGAATAATATTACCTCATCTTCCAAATCTAGAACATCTCTTCGAAGATGTTTTCTGGCAAGTTTTGAGTAATATGCCTTGCAGTAAATCAAATTACAATAGATGTGGGTAATCCTTGCATGTTACAAGCACTGAACACAATTTCTTTTACGGAACAGTGCTATATAAAATATTGTGTAACCCAATCTGCATATCATTGTGAAAGAGATAGCAGTTTGGACTCACCTTTGGTTGATGCCACAAGGAACAACAATGGCACATCAGATCAATCAGTCCTTTTTATTTGTTATGATCCTAGAAACTTGGCTTTGGCACTGTCATGCTTAAATACAGTTCCCTGTGCCTGATACTTCAGACAGATTACTTCAAACTGAAAATCTGCTATCATGTTTCCCACAAACTAAGACTGGGTCTTATATTAATTATTGCTCCAAAAGGCACACTAGGGCTTATTTTCAGGTGATGTCTCATTTTTTCATGTATGTCAATCTACATTTGTTCATTTATTCATGTACAAAAATCTACATTTATTCAAATACAGTCATGCCATCTTCTTCTGGAACATCGTCATAATTCTCCAAACCCCGAATAATGTTGCAACGGATGTACTAAATGCATCCATCTGGCTGAAGATCTTAACTGGGGCTTATTTTTAGGGTAGGGCTTATATTATGAGCATCCTGAAAAATCATGCTAGGGCTTATTTTCCAGTTCGGTCTTATTTTCGGGGAAACAGTGTAGTAGGCAGGCTCTTCTAGAAAAAGATCTTGTGAGATACAAAGGACCAAAGTGTCAAATTTTTGAATTGAGGATCATGACCCTCAAGATACAACTTCCAGTCATACTGAGTACGGGTTTGTGAATCTAAAAAAAGACAGTATCTCACAAAGGACTAGATCTCTTGAATTACCTAGCTGGTTGAAATTATCTATATGTAGTGTGGTGCTCTATTGATGGGTGCAAGAGACCCAAGCTGTTAGGAAAATTTTGTCTCTTTTTAAACTGGAGGGGGGGGCACATTGTGTTGGTAGACATTTCCTGTCCCCCTTTTCTACATAGCCTGAATAATATTTCTATTTTTTTTAAATGGGGACACATTTTGCTACATGTTGATGTACAGAAAACATGATAACATACATATGAATGTAAGGGTCCAGTTGTTTTGAGTAAGAGTGCTCAAAAATCATTTTTCTCTTGTGTTATTTGCAAAGTTCTTTTGTTCTTTACTGTATTGGATATATTGATTTTATGAAATAGCTAATAAGCTTTCCTTTGTGTCAAGTGGCTTTTTTCCTTGCAATTAACTTTTTACAATTGAATTGTTTTATCACTTTGTGAGAGATATCTAAGTGTAAAAACAAAGTACACACAAACTACACCCACATAATTCATTTCTTTTATAAATATTACTGTAATATGTTCTTATGAAGTCCCTATTTTTGTTTGAATTTCAGTAAGGCTTCTAGTATGTGAATAAGCTTGTATTTTATTACACTTTGAACCTGTTGGAATATGAGTAGGAATAGAAATGACAAACCTGCCAACAAAAGTGCGTATAGTCAAGGCTATGGTTTTCCCACTTGCAATGTATGGCTGTGAAAGCTGGACCATAAGGAAGGCTGAGCGCCAAAGGATTGAGGCCTTTGAATTGTGGTGCTGGAGGAGACTCCTGTGAGTCCCTTGGACTGCAAGGTGATCAAACCAGTCAGTCCTAGAGGAGATCAACCCTGACTGCTCTTTAGAAGGCCAGATAGTGAAGATGAAACTCAAATACTTTGGCCACCTAATGAGAAGGAAGGACTCCCTGGAGAAGAGCCTAATGCTGGGAACAATAGATGGCAAAAGAAGAAGGGGACGGCAGAGGATGAGGTGGCTAGATGGAGTCACTGAAGCAGTTGGTGTGAGCTGGGTGGACTCCGGGAGATGGCAGAGGACAGGAAGGCCTGGAGGAGTGTTGCCCATGGGGTCGCGATGGGTTGGACACGACTTCCCGACTAACAACAACAGCAAGAAGAAATGACAAAAAGAAGCATGGGGATAATTGGAAAAGAATGACAATGTGGCACAAAGTGAATCAGAAGTAAGCTCATGACTAGAACAGCCAGTGTGAACATAGTTAAGTGTTTTAGATGAAAATCAAGATAAGGGAAATCTACCACAACTTGATTGTATAAACATTAACATATAATTGATGCAGTATATTAGCAATGGCCAACTTTTCAGCTCACAGCTTTCAGCAACTTTATCTGCCTCTCCTAAGTATTTTTTTAAATGTATTGTATTGTTCAGCATGTTGTGCAAAAGGAAATGGCCTCTCAGTGATGTTTTTTCAATGCCATTCATTTTGTAGTTTATTACAAATGAATGAAATGGAAATGAATAAATATAGCTAAAATAGACACTTTTATTTCTCCCTGAAATTGAACTAAACAGAATGTAGAGATGATTAAGTAAGAAAGTAAAAAAGCAGCAGCAGTTCTGTAAAGCCTTTGGTTTAACACAGCAATACAGACAGTATGCTACAAAATAAATGAAAAGAAGCAGTATGTTCATTAGAAATCTTAAAGGGGGGAATAAAATTTCATCACATTACTTAAAATTGCATCACATTACTTGAAAGGTCAAGATAATGAGTCTTTGGATTAAAGTATCGCCCTTGTGGCCAAGCTGGGCCACAAGCCTTTCTGTAGTGGGTAAAAAAGCCTCCTTAAATGTTGGGTAGTATAGGCACTGAAACTCACACCTGGGTGAATAGTTACAATAATAGACTCAAAGAAATGCCTCTTTCAGGTACATGATAAATTGGGCTGAAGCACAACTCTTTTGAAGTTCAGACTCAGTTTGCAATATTCTCACCCCCCACACACCCTTTCCCTCTCTGGAAATAACAGTAAGAAGGATCACGACAGAGCCCCTCTTAGACCTAGAAACTTCTGGAACAATGTGCAGCACACAAGACTGTCAGAAACCAGGAATGTACCGATATAGCAGCAAGGTCAGTGCTGTGATTTCTTCGCAAATTTTAACTAAATGTAGAGGTCAGAAAAAGAACTGGAGGTGGCCTGCCAGTAACTTTAAATCTGGTATCTGCATTTCAAGGAAAGCACTTATTGACGCCAGTGGAAGGTTCTATTGAAATGCAAGTAGCAGCTTTGGAGAGGTGATTCAGTCTAGATCCTGGCAGGGGAAAGGGGTGGGGGAGTTTTCCTTTCCTTCACAGGCTTCTCTAGGGTTGCTGCTTAGATAACAAGCAAAAGCAAAAAAGAGAAGCAGGGGGTTACCATTAATTCCATGACTGTTACCTTTAGTTTGCCCTCAGATGTAGAGATACCAAAAGACAAAAAATGAAAGCAAGTTAAAAAAAAGCTATTCTAGACAAGTTTGTGTGTGTTGTGCAGTCATCTCCAACTTGTAGCAACTTCCAAGTACTATAATGAAATCCCATGAAGGAAATCCTTTAAACATTTAATTCCGTACTCTCGGCAGATAGCTGCAACATAGTGACCGAGAGAGAGGGCTTTCTAGGTAAAAACAGAATGATGAATTAATGCTTCCTCCTACAACTGCTTTTATGTCTCTTCAAAAAGCCACACTAGCTAACATTAAGCTATAATTAATACAATTTCCTTACCAGTCTGCTACACTTTTTTTTTTTGAATTTGTAATTTAAGGGCACGGTGCTATATATGTTTATATAGAAAAAGGGCCTAAAGATTACAGTATACTTTAGCCAAGATCCCAACTGTGGGACTCTCCTCTGAGTCTTCTCCTCTCAAGGATGAAAAGACCCAGCTCCCTCACTTTCCTCATATCGCTTACCCTGCGAACCAGCCACCATCCAAGTGGCCCTTCACTGCACTGATTTCCAATTTGAGTGATTGGGGTTCTAGTCTCCACTCAGCCAAGAAGTTACCAGATGACTTTGGACCAGTCAGTAACACTTGGAGTAAGCTACCTCACAAAGTTGCTGTTTTGAGGAGAAAACAGAGTGCAAGATGAAAGAGGTAGGATATAAGTGTAATGTATTAATTAGTGCAATATAATAAATAAAAAAATTCTGACCAACAAAAAGAAAAATCACGATCCTCAGCGCTTGCTTTTCTTTTATTCCAGGAAGTAACAGACAGAAATATAGACTTTAATAATTTAAAGGTAAAAAGTAGAAGAATTAGAGCACACAGACCTAAAAACAAAAGGTCATATAATAATTACTGTGAAGTTGATTTATAATTACTATATCGAGAGATGTTTTAGAACCAGAATAAATAATATGATTGTCATGTAATCTTCCATCCCAGGTTTGATTGCTTGTTTTCTTGTCATTGCTTTGTAATTTGCCTCCAGACATGCCATTTGTTACAGTGGCACCATGAGGGGCAAATTGCAGCTTGTTTTTCAGCAGGAAACTGGTATGGTAGAAGTCACCCCCACACACACACATACAGATTCATTCTCTCTCTCTCTCTCTCTCTCTCTCTCTCTCTCTCTCTCTCTCTCTCTCTCTCTCCCCCCCCCCCCTCTCTCACACACACACACACTCCTATTTCTTTAAAAGAAAAATAAAACCAACATAAATTATCACATAGCACATGTATGTTCCATTTCCTAGTGAAACGGTAACAGTTACATGTAAGCTCCCACAAGCATGGTCAGTGCTTAGAGAAGATAAAAAGATTCTAAAAGTGGGGTTATGCCTTTATATATTTATTACACTTTTAACATACATTCTTGTTTGGAGAAGGGAGCCTCTTTCTCTAGGCTATAGAGATTCAGAGTGGGTAGATTAAGAAAGCAAAGCTGTTTCATCATTTTCTGGTGGGTTATCTTAATAGATCAGGCATCAGATCCTTATTTTTATTTTTTGCTCCCCTTCTCTAGACTAAGTTAGCAACATTCTACTACAGTACCCAAGAATTAATTGTAATTAAATAACTTTTACTTGCATTCTTAAAACCATTTTAATCCATTTGGCTAGCATCATTATGTCAGCTTTAAAAATCC
>NW_025336236.1:121939-154397 GCF_004798865.1 Varanus komodoensis
GGATTTTTAAAGGTTAGTGTTTTTTGTTTCTAAGCTTGGTATTTAAAGGCAATTTCTGCTGAGAGTATCATGTGGAACAGTTTAGACAAAGCTAAGGACATCTTAAAAATTTAATATTGGAGGAGACTATCAGGAGGAAAAAGTTACTAAGGCATTCCCCTGTGCTCCCATTAATTTGTATATTATCAAGGACCTGTTTATGAATATGGTTACTGAAGTAGGCATGTAATAAACAGAATATAATTGAATTTTCAATCTTTTGTCACAAGGGAATAATTTTCTTACAAGACCTCTGCTCTATCTTCCAGCTAATTGTCAGCAGTTATTCAATATTGCCACATAAATGTCATCAAATGGTGCAAACCTTCCCACTCCTATCCAAAAATGATTACATTTTAAAATGTGTAGCTCTACACCATGGTATTGTTTTAATCACACATGCCTTTATTGACAAGGTCCAAAAATGGTTTGAAATGAAGTCAAATAGAATTTAGGGCTCAGATTAATCTTGCTTTTTCATTTGGTATTTAACATACAAAAAAAAAAAATCACGTATCTCAAAAATCTAGTGAAAAGTGGGGTGTGGGGCATAGCTCAGAGAAAGTACTTTGTAGAATGTTCCAGGTTTAATCCCTGGCATCTCTGGTTAAATGAATAACAGGCAGCATGTCAGGACATAGCAGGGCTACCATCTGTCGTGAGAGACAAACATAGGCACAGTAGACCACCAGCACAATCCAGTGGCTACTAGACATAGTTTAGATGGCTATAGGATTTTTTGGACTCTGCAGACTTGCAGAGCTCTGAACTAGAATGTCTCACACAACCCTTGCTGCTTAATGGAGAAAGAACTACACTGGCTTTGGTTCCAGTACTGCAAGAGAAACTTTGGAGATAGGATTTTGGGGGTGAAGCGGGAGACATGAAGAGGCCGAAAGGAGAAAAGAAACTGCACCCACTGGATTGTACCCTGATACTGCAATCCTTATACCCATATACTGGGGAATAAGTCCCATTGAATTCAACAGAGCTTACTTCTGAGTAGACGTGTAGGACTGCATTGTAACACTCTTAATATAAGTAGGATATCAGTGTGGACTGCAGAAATAGTGCCACATAATTTATTCAGTCTCCATGCAAAATGAAAAAGTTAGACATCTATAATAAGGGCTATGGCCTAACCTTCCTGACATGCTAGTTTTCTATGTGCAATTGTGTAGTGTGTGTGTTGTACAGAGGTTCATTCAGTTTTGTGAAATCCCAGCTGTACTTTTAAGTGATATTGTCAGGAAACAGGTTTATCAAATATCTGCTGTTTTGTGAGAACTAGGCTAAAGCTATTAATTCAGCCCTCTAAGGATAGAACACTTGCTTTCTTGTTGTTGGCTGCTAATCAAGATTCTTTATAAGGTGGCCGAAAATTTATCTATTTATTGTGAATTTTGTTGAAATTTTCATTTCTGATTTGACAGTTATTTTTCTCCTTAAACCATAAGATTATTTGGTGTTTTAAATTGCCATTTAAAATAGCATATTTGACAAACTGTGGCTAGCTGCCATCAGATGTGCAGTTCAGCAATACTATTTGTGTGTTAGCCAAATGTTCAAATTTGAACAAAAATAGGCTATTATAGGAAAGGTAAGACAGAAGTCATTTTGACAAATGAGAGATAGGGAGGTTCAGCATAGTAGCTCTACTGAAAGTGCTATCTGGTAAGCAAAATTGGAAAAATCCACAGTGAAGATCACTCTGAAGTGATTTGCAGACCCCCATGTGCATAAGACTTCCACTTTCATTTTGCATCTGGGAGCCAGTTGCAGTTAAATAAAATTAAAAACACAGTGAGCTTCTGTACTTTAACACACACACACACACACACACACACACACTCTCTCTCTCTTTCCTGATATTGAAAGTTTTTTTTTTCTCCCAGACAAATCTTTCCAAAATACGAACTGAGTAGTCTTACTCCCTATTTGAGAAGAGTATCAGATCAAAAATTCATGTAAATATCAGCCTTTAAAAGTTTGACATACATCTCCCACAGTTTCTACATCATCAATTTTTATTTTTACTTTTCTGAAGTATTTACAGTGGCTTCTAATATTGCTTACAAATAACAAACAGAGAATAAAATATAAAGAACAATGTAAAAACAATAAACATTCAGGAAGTAGCAACAATTAAAAGCAAAATGTAGGGAAGTCAAACAAAACATCTAAATAAAAAGGTCTTCCCTGGCACCAAAAATCTACCTTGGTTTTATGCAATGGCATTAATTTTAGCAGTTTGACTGGTTTTTATTCAGTGTTGTGTAAATCAATAAATTTGATTAATATATTTATAAGGAAAAGTGAGTATATATGTCTAATATAAAAAATTAGGAAAAATTGTGTACTAGAAACATGCCTGAAATAGTGGGACAGTTGTTTAATGGTAGAATATTGTTGCTGATGTGCAAATGAGTGTCACTTAACCTCCCTGTCTGGGGTTGACTTCAGTACATTGGTTGAGGATCGTTAGACTATTGTTCAAAGATTATTATTATGTCCAGTGAGCATATGACTCCCTGATCTACTCGTGCAAAAAGCACCCTTAGAGGCCAGTTGTTCATAAAAATTCATGCTTGTACAATCTAGAGAAACATACCAACATGATGTAATCTTTTCTGGTGAAGCAGTGGGAGAGAAGTAATGTATCTGACATGGTTGAAACTGTGATTTGTATCATAAGTCTTTTTAGGATCCAGCAGCTATGATAAATAAATGTTCTTCATTATCATTTAGTTCTACACTATTGTGTAGAACTAAATGTAGATGTGTGTGTGCATGTGCATTTGTGTATGTATGGAATATTTCATTTATAATATTGTTATCTAGGTCACAGAATTAATGTTAACTTCCAATGTTAAAAATAGTTACATGAGGTAAAGGAAAGCTTTGAAGAGAAGAAGGCAGAAGAAAATAATGGTTTTGTGTTTCCACAAATCTGATCCACTCAGCCAGCTGCCCTTTCCACCTGCCCTGTGAATAAAGACTTCCCAAAAATGTGTGCTTAAAGAGCAGTTCTAAAAGCTAGACTTTTCTTGGTGAGAGCATAGTAGAATGAGCCAGTTTCAGATTTTTTAATGTGTGAGACAAAGGGGATTAGGGAGCTGCTTCCAGCTAGTGGAAATTTGATTTCAAAAGAAAACACAGCAATTTTCAAACTTGTGATTCCTATTGTATGAGTGCCAACTATAATAACTTTAAAATTAGTTCTGTATGGTGCCTGGCGGTTGCTTTAGCCTTGAAATCTGAAATCTAATATTTACCAGGGAATTTGCTAAAGCAGATTTTATTCAATCACATGTAGTTTACATTTCAATTAATAGATTTTTGCAAGCCACAAGATATTCAAATTTTATCACATTGCTCAGAGTATGGGTGGTTGTCACATACTTTTCATGGTCATGGTCTCTTTCAGCAAGCTGATCTAGTAATTTGCGTGATATCCTGCAGTTACTGAACATTGTAAATTCATAAAAGTTAATTGATCTTTCCTAAACCTAAAAAACAAAGTATTTAATGCAATCCTTCACGTGTCCATTTAGAATTACATCAATGAATATAGGTTTGTTTCCTTTTTCTCTGTTTCTTGTCACCAAGGAATTCTGAGATACAATCTTAATTCACCTACTTTGGAGACTGTAGAAAATGCCAACATTGTAAAATAAATATACTGCTTAGCTTTTGAGTTCACTCAAGTGTCCTTGTCCAAATAGCATGAATACAGCATAATGTCACTATGTCACTTGTAGGCAATAATTCTGTAATCTATAGACATTTTAACCATGTTTTGTCTTCTGAAAAGCGAAATGCTTTAAATATGTATAATAAACTAAAATACAAATAGCTTTCTCAAGTGGACCTGTTCAGGATTTAGTTAAAGCTGGGGAAAATGCAATAATGTTTTAAAGAGAAGGTACACAATGCAGTGACAGAACATTTTTTCTGACATCACATTTATGTCCTGCTTTTTTCCTCTTGCAAGGAACCCAAGGTAGCCTTATAAATGTCTCCTCCTCTCCATTTTATCCTCACAACAACAACCCTAGAAGGTACATAAGTTAGAATGACAGTCAGAGATTATCCTAAGGTCAGTTAGTGAACCACACAGTACTCTTAAACATTATACTTCAATGGCTGTATGACATACAAGCATATGACTGAAATTGAAATAATTTACAAGAATCTCAGGTAGAAATGATCCCTACCAGAGAATTTCAAAAGCTATTGCCAGTTGGAGAAAAAAGATTAGGCCTGTTTGGCCAGTCATTGGGTAGCATTTTAAAGGTTTGGTGAACCCTGATACGTTTCTTTAAATGATTAATGTTTTTTTTAAGATCCTGACCTGCACAAAATATAATTCCTTTAATTGGTTGAGAAGCAGAAAGAAAGCTTGCTCTGTTGCCTTTCTGCTTAGGTCACCCCTTTCCTACACATGCCACAGGTTAAATCTCAGTGGAAAGCTCACTGAGTTCTTTTTCCAGTACCCCAGAACAGGGCCAGCCCCAAGGCCTTTTGCTGACAGAGGAAGAGCAGCAAATCGTGCCACCCTCTTCTAGGTTAGAGTGCACAGGGCCAAGGGTCATCAAATTATTTTGGCTACTGTAGCACAAATTCCCCTCAGGTAATTGTTCCCACCTTGGCCATACAAATACAAACATAATCAATTTGCTGCCCTTTCATGAGAACCCTTCATTTATCTGCTGTCGTATTCTGCCCAAAAGTGGTAAATTAGCCATCTCTCTAGTCCCTATTCTTACTCCTGTTCACTACTTCTGACTGTTTCTCTTTATTAAGATCTTTCAGGGTATGCAGACATTGCCTGAAGCTTTCCGTTGTTCAGAGAGATGTAGGCTTTACTTTAAAAAACAACAAGGAGGCTTTTGTTGCATATCTACATACTTTCCAGCCTATTATTGCCTTCTTACCCATGTTAACACTCTACATATATGTACAAAGAAACAGCCATTTTATTTGTGCAGAGAATCATGCACAAAAAGTCTAATTGAATCCTGTTGGTAGAGAACATATTGAAAAGTGCTGCTATACAAGCTCAATGGGGAGCCCAAGTCAATGTTAAATGCTACATGTTCAGCCCGAAAATACATTTTGTTGTTAATATTAGAATTAGGAAAATATGCATGAGAAGGAACTTGGAGAGAAAAGAACACAATATAAAACAGTGTAAAGGTTTTTCTAAGCCATTTTTCATTATAGAAATGCCACCAGCACTGGAGTGGCTTTGTGGCTTTAGTGGCTAGGTGAACATAATGTTCTTTTAAACAATTCAAGGATACTATGCGCAAATAAATTATAACAGATATATTAAACTTAGTAATATTTAATTCACAAGAGGGGCATTTTTCATATACTAAGCACATTTTCAGTTCAGATACCATCCATACCTTGTTCCTGTTCGCAGTTGGATTTCATTATTTCAAAAGATAATAACATGATATAAAAACAAAAGGTCACTGGTTAATTGATTTGGCATACACATTGGGCTAGTTTGCATGATCAATCAAGCTTGCTTAAATCAGCTGCACCAACACTCAGTGGTGCACTTGGCCAATTTAAGCAAGCAACTGTGGTTTGTTTATTTCAGCTACAATGACTTGTTTGATCATGCAGACCAATATTAGGCCATAGGTTATGAGAAGCCATGTCTGGATGGATAATTAAGGTAATGGTACTTGGCTTACACTTCTGATTTAAACAGAAAGTTTGCTGGCTAAATGTTATAGTTGTTGTTTGTTATGCTTATATACTAAAAAGTGTGCAGTTGCACTTTAAAAAATAGATCACTTAGATATTGAAAAGCTTGCTGACTTTGGAACCAAGAGTTGATCCTCCAAGTGCTTGAAGCAGCAAAATCCCAAGTACTGGAATTGCAATACTTATTTTTAAACCAATCTCATAGATGATAGCTTGTCAGTCAGTCGCAATAACAGAAGGAACTCTATCTATCTAATATTGAGCTCAGGGTCCCTTGCAGTAGCAATGTTGAGACACTTCTTTCCTAGACAGATGGTTTGGGGGAAGTTGTAAAAAGCAAAAGTGCTACATGCAATAATGCTAGAAAATAGTGGTTTTGAAGGAAGAAAGGAAATGTCTTTGAAAATGCAGCAGTTCAACACATATACATCAGGTTTAAGGACAAAGCTTACAATTGCTGGCATGTTTCTGACTCATAAAGAGGCTGAGTTCTTCAAAAGCCTTTTACCTTTTGCCCAGGAAATGTGAATATTTATTTTATTCACAAGAGTCATATTTATTGCAATATTTATATACCATTTCATATTCCAATATGGAGATCCCAAAGCAGTAAACAAGAAAAGATAAATCAGACAAAAGAATAAAATATGTTAAAACTAAAATACATAAAACCGTGGCTGACTAGTTCAAGAAGACTTCCTGAAATAAATGTGTTTCCTAGAAGCATTAAAACCAATGTTGGCACCTGCCTGACTTCTAGAGGCAAGGAGTTCCAGTGAAACAGAGCTGCCATACTGAATGCTGCTCTCTGGATGGACTAAGGTCAGGTCATAGTTCCATATGGAATCACCTGAAGCATGCCAATTTCTTATCAACAAGCCATATTTCCCTAACAGCCAATATTTAGACTTTGCTTTTTTTTTTTTTTTTTGGTTACTCTCCTCTACAATACTTTTATTTTGTATCACAAAGCCAGCCTAGTTCATCAACTTTAATACAATAATGACTTAGAAAGATTTTGCCCTAATGTGTTCCCAAGGAGAGGGATAAAACCAGCCAGGACACTGACTACAGCAGAACCTTCCCACCCATGTTCCTCAGCAACTGGTGCTGAAAGTATAGCACATAACGATTGACAAATAACCATTGAATGATAATAGCCTGATCAGTCTGAGAAAGATACCCAGATACCTTTTTATTGTTCTGGAGAAGAAATATGGGGAGTTAAGGTATTTCATATCCTTGCAAAAGCTGCTCATGTAAAAATTTCCTTTTCTTTGCATCTGATCACTTTACTCATAGAATCATTGATATTACTCATATTTTTTTAAAAAGATGGGCAGTTGTTTTCCCCTTGATTTGAATAATTTGCCATGACAGATTTTGACTGATTTATCTTTATGCAAGTTTCTCATGAGTTGATCACAGCTTCTGTACTTCACAAAGATCTAAATGTCCAGCAGCAAGAAATAAATTTAAAAGTCTGTATTTAGTTCTCCAAGATTACATATAGTTTAAAAATATACGATATTTTTATCACATGCAATAACAGAATATACTGTTTCCTGAAATTCACTCTCATTGGAGAAATATCAGAATATATAAATAATAGAATACAAATTAAAAAAAAATTAAGTGTGACCATGGAGAAACTGATATATAATGTGTTTTTCTTCATGTACTTTTTGTTGTCACACTTAAGACTATTTCACCAACACAAGCTTAAAACTGTAGGAGAGTTAGTCTTTCCATTGACTTTGAGACAGGATCCTATCTTATGTGGGCATGACTTGTGTTTGACTTGTCTAGAAGAAAACCATCATCCTCAGTCCTGCTCTACCTGAATAGGCAGGTCAAAAAGGAGGGGGAGAGCAACAAAACACAATAAGCATGTGCTAATTATGTAATCAGATATCATTGTCTGGATCAGAAAATAAAAAGCACTCACTCAGATAATTGCTTAATATATAGTTTTCTTGCATGGGGTTTATACATGCTTGTATAAATGTTTTGTTTGTGCCTGCCATGAGTCCAATTGTCATAAACACAATATGCTTCTGTATATTGGATAATATTTGCTTATCATAGAAAAAATTCAAGTGATTAAAGGCTTGGATGTCTTTTTAAAAAAAAATTAATTCTATTTAGTCCATTAAAAGAACCATATGCTTGGAATTGTCTTACTGGCCAGTCAGAAACTGAATGTGTATCCTGTGTAAGTTGGTGAAAGGGAACTAAGAGAATTGCAATCATTTCCTAGATGGGATATATCAGTGTATATATGTTTATGAAACTGTCTGAAGTCCACAAGTGTTCATTTCTTATTAATGAAGATATGCCTTTCTAAACAATTATTTCACTTTGTATCTGTTTTCTTACCAAGTTTATCAATCTCTGCTGTTGTCTTCCATTATATCTCAGTCCCTCATCCCTTGAAAATATCTAAGAATTTGTAGTCTTTAGTATTTATTATATCCTTAGTATGGCTATAATAAATGTAGGTTACCAATGGCAAACTCACAGTATTACCAAATAATTCCCTAGTTTAAGCCCTTCAATATGTTATACTTACTGTTTTTTACAATTTTATCACTCTTAATTTCTAGTCACCTTGGATGACTTAGTGATACAAGTTTTTGAAATAAAATTGACTTTTCCATATTAGGCCTCTGTTTTAAGTGCCAGATATGCCGAACAAACATAAGCAATGGATTCCCAGTCCATCACCTTAGGTACTTGGCTAATGCAGCATTGATCAAATCTACAAATTCCAAACTCAGGAGAAGCAATAGAAATACTAGCCATGGGACATGCAGCATGCCCAAAAGATAAATGGTTCAGGATGTCATTTTGTAAGTTGGAGGTCACAATTCATTAATCTTGTTACTTTGCTGTATCCCTTTAGAGGCTTCAATTGCAGGATTAAATATTGAATGGTGGCAGATCATTCAATATATTGTTCTCCTATGTTGGCATTAGAAGGCTTTTCATGCTTAGGCTGAAACTCTGTGCACATAGAATGCCAAAGGTAATCGTGCTGATGATCTATTCTGTAAGATTAATCCCCCAACAATATTACCAGGCAATTCTTAATACATTGATTTATCTCTGATTTGACACTTCTAAAATGGATGGATGCACCAAGCTTTTTAGAAATGGGATTGTGAGTGGAGCCTGTTCTAAAACGCACCATCAAAAAATAATCAATTTGAGAGGCCTATGAGGAATGTTCCATAATTCTGGGTAAATTTCACAGAGTTGTTCCACACAGATTCTGTGAAAAAAGACATCTGGATTGCTGTACTCCAGTAGTTCGGTCAATTGACATGAATTACTTTTTGCCACTCAGCTTCACACTGGAGTTATATCTGGCAGAAATGTATCTATATTAAGGCAGTTGTATTTTATAATGCTTAGAATAATGGGACTATCTAGTTCCTAGCTTCATGTGATTGAATAATATGATAGTTTTATTGCCAAAGTTGGTTTCTATACAACAGGGGCTGTTATGCATTACTATTTTGATTGCAGAAAACATTTGTTGACTGGAATTGGTAGTACGATGGTTCAATTTTCCAACATACCTCTGCTACCAAGAAGTTATAATCTAACAATAATAGTTTTCTTAACTGTAATCTAATTTACACAGTTCATTAATATCCTAGTAGCTCCTTAGGTCTGTTTGTTTCTTACACATTGTTGGAGATGTCCTTTTTCAGTAGAGTAGGCATACTTATACTTGACTTTGTTCTGGATAGTCATCATCAGATTTTCCTTTTAGCTGTTACAATATTCCTTTGACATTCAGATTGATTTCTGTAATAATCTGGAATCTGTTTGAATTTAGCAGGGACTGTATATGGTTTAGATGTGTATTTAAGTGTGTGTTTTAATGCAGTACATTAAACAGACATTGAACTGGACACCCATTTTGCTAGCTATCATTGCAGTTCAGATGTAAAGTGCCATCATCCTTGACACTTTACTTTTCACCAATTCCTAAAATATGTGAAGTATGTGTTTCCCCAGATGTCACAGTCTTACTGAATGAAACCCATCAGAAAGTGTTTTCAGTGTAATTTCTTCAATTTCATGTTTGTGCAGTAGAAACATTTTATAATATGTATGCCATGCATGTTCAGAGCTTTTCTATTTGCACTCTTGTCTCAATTTAATGAAAACATAGTTAGCTATCTATTTTATTGAAGGTAGATCATATATATAGCTATAACTAGAATAAAGTGTTTTCTCCTCCTCCACAATTTTCTATATATAAATATGCATGTCCACACTCATACACAAAAATACAGGTTGCATCTGTAGCTATATATGCCTCGTTGCTAATCAAAGTCCCTTACCTCCCCATGTAAGGCTGATGGAAGTGTGAGCAAGGCCAATGGAACTCCCACAGTCCAACATAGTCTGAACAACATGAGACTTGTCTTGCTCTGTGATGAGAACTGATCTATATATTAAGAGTTAAGTGTTATCTCTTAAACATGTCTTGTTGACCACTTGACTACATAACTGGCATAATGACAGCGTGTACAATCTAGCATAGTGGTGGGGACAGAACTACAAATTAAATCATCATACTACTGACCTAATTAATAGGATTGTTATAGGAATTACATGATAATGTATATGAGTGCTTTTAACCTTAAAAATCTCTATAAATTACTACTCACCATAGTAGTATTAATGGCTCATTTTCAGACATCACTGAGTCTTGGGTGTAATGATAGCCACTGATAGGGGTCTAGAGCCCTGAAGTCGAGAGGGCCTTCCAATAAACCCAAGAGAGAGGTGGCAGAATTCCTCTTGGGGAAAACACACACACTGTTCTAGTGTTTCTCAGCCTTATGGCAACTGCATCCATACTTGCTACCATGATCATGTCTCAAGTGCCTCTCCACGAGACAGGCAATCAAGGACATGAAGGCAGAAGTGGGTACATGTGGCTACAGTCAGTTGTCACTCCTAAAGTCTTGCTCTTTTTTATAGGAAGATGAATAAAAAGGGATATTCTCCCATTTCAAGATGTAGTTAATTAGAGTATGGGGTGTGAGAACAGAGTGACCATTGTGGCCCTGGCAGTCACTCGACATTTCTCTCCTCCACTTATCAGATGGGACTGGAATGAGAGTGGGCTCTTTTTCTTCTTAAAAGCAAGTCACATAGCAATAGGTTGGCCATGTAGTCAAGGATTGACTGAGTTTACTTCAGAGATTTATTGAACAGCAGAGTTAGCATTGCACAACTGTTTTGATGAAGCACAAAACCTCTTCCATTCCTGACATTACCTGGTAAACTGAGATGGGTATGGGAAGAACAGAGTGTAACAAAGCTGGCCCCTGCACTCTCCCATGCACTTTCTTTACTAAGTAATGCCTAAAAAGAGCTTCCTTAACTTCAGAGTGACAGTGTTATGTTCAGTGAAGTTCCACCAGGCATATCTGTCCCTGAGCAATACAATCCCATACAATAATTTTTTAAAACAAGATGAAGAAGCAATAATTTTCTTCTGAACATTGCCTAGAAGGAGAGGCAAGGTAGCATGAGATGGATGGTCCAAATAGTACAACTGGGTAGACACCCATTATAGGAAGGGTGGAGAGCAAGTTCCCTGAAACTTAGTGGCAACACTGTACAGCAAGCCTTAAGGCCAAAGCTCAGGACTTCACAACCCAGTCCTTCCCCACAATTACCATACAGATAGAAGCAATGCAGCAGAAGAGTATAGGTTGATCTCAAAACTTGTTCAGTAAGTACATAGAATTTTTAGAAATGAACTCCATTCTGCTGGTCTTAACTATTCAGTAAGTGTTATTAAAACATTAATAAATCTACTGTTTAATTGAGATAGGTTTGGTCATTCTTTTTTCCTTTAACTATAAATGTTATTTTTTTCTGTTCAGGAGATTTATATAATTCATTACTATTAACTTCAGATTACTTTTGTCAGGTTTTCTATATTCTTGAAAATTGGTGAATGGGGTACATTTTCCCCAGCTTTCTATAGTACACAGAGATGTTAAATGCTTCACAAAATAAAGCTTTTATGTGAATTACCTTTGAAAGTTGCATGCAGGTTTTATTCTGTGCATTATTTGTGAACTATGTTAGTATTTGTTGCAAGGTGTTTCATTGGTGGTGAAAAACCACCCAATCCTGATATTTACGTTGGATAAATTCAAACGCCAAGCAAGACTCAGTTGATTGTACATATGTAATGTATCTCGCCCATAATGGGGATCTTGCTGTTGTGACAAGAATCACAGCTAGAGAATTCTTGCTTCTAATCCACTGTATTAAAAGAATATAGCTTTAGAATATCTCTTTATCAGCTTGTAATTGTTCTGCTCCATGTGGCTATACACACAAACTTGCAGAAACATTTATTCCAGGGATCCTTTGATAGCATATCCTTTTATGAATGTAAAGACAACTTGTAAATGCTGAAATTTATTTTTCCAATGAAAGAAGACTTTTCTATTCACTGGAAGCATGTGAAATTCTACCTTGAAATAATACTTTATTTAATGTTCTATGCGTTTTAAATTTTCTGAAAGTGAAGACAGTGAATGAAGATGTCATTGGAAAAGAGCAGAAGATTCACAGTGAGAATATTTATTATCCTTGCTTTTTCCACAAGGAACTCTGGTCTTGTGAATGGGGTTGAAGCAGTTTTGCTAGTTTAGATATCATTCACTAAAAGATTTTAAGGATTATTATACGTGTGATAGTTGGAAAACCAACTCTACAATGGACAGCTTTTCCTTCTTTTATTCCAAAAGTCTGTCAGTTACAAGGCTGACAAATTCCACACGAACAGAGCAATTAAGAGCACAGATGAGATTTGAAAATCTAGGGCTCTCCGTATAATGTGTAATGGAAATAGAATAATAGGGGAAAACAACAGTAAGGTATGGGTTCCTCCTTATTCCGTATCCTAAATGCAACAACAAAATAAAGAGGCATTTTATTATTTATTTATTTATTTAGGAAGGATTGATTACCAACCAGTGTTTCTTTCTATTTGTATGAAAGTGAACAGCTCCTCATCTGTGTCACTCCAAGAGAAATAAATGGAGAGACAGACAAACACTGACTGTGTTCAATACAAGTTTGCTTTGAACTTAATGCTATTAGTCTTAAGTACTCTGTGTAAGATAGGAAACATGGGAATGCAGGTGTAGAGGGTGGAAAATACCTGAAAATATTAGTAATCATGAATATCCTTCAAATTGTTTAGTTTGGCTTTTCATTGTAATTAAGGAATGAATTATGTTGGTATTAATAATCATCAGAAGACTTCATGTTTTACTAAGTTTATGGTTTTAATGGAGCAAGGTCCCAAAGTGACAAAAAAGCAAGTAATTAACAAAATAACATATTGTGTTGTGGATTCTTAATTTTTTCCTCATGCTCCTGCTTCCTGTCTGGCTTTTTGTAATGCTGAAAAGTTTGCTTGGTCACAATGAAGTCATTATATAAAGATTTAACCAGATCTGATTTGTGTAAGTAGTCTTTACAGCTTTATTAAATTAACAACTAGACAAAACCTTAATATATGAAAAAAAAATCCAAGCATGGGTGATATCATGGTTAATTATCATACTGTAATACAGTGAGGCAAAACTATATGACCTAATTGACACTCTGCCAAAGGAACTAAACCACCTACATCCCCATTTTCTGATTTATAAACCAGGTTATTCCTGATATTATTTTTAAAAACCCCTCAGATATATACTCATTAGCAAACCATATAATTCTCTCTCTCTCCCCCATATCATTTTTGCTCATGTTTGATCTGGTTCTCTGCAAAGCTTCATGTTGATTCTTCCTTATGTTTCAACCTTTTTAACATTAATTTGTGCACCATGCTTGAAACAGAACCAGGCTTATAACCTTCTTTTTTCAACTGAAATTGATGCACGTTTAAGTACCTAACACTTTAAGACAATACTATGCAAACCAGTCAGTAAGGATACAACCTATGCTGGGAGCTATACACCTTTTTCTGTCTAAACATACACAGGATTGCCCTTTAAACATTGTATGTGTGCTAATAGCAATACATTGTAGCTGCCAGCATAGTATTGTGGAAGAAAAGTGCACCATGCACATCCTTAGCTTTTGAGTTGAGAAAATCATTCCTCCAGATCACACATCAAAAGGAATATATAAAATAGTTCAAGAAAAGGGAACACTAGGAATGATATCTAGTATACAGCTGTAAAAATACTGCATGACTACCAAAAGCTAAAAATAAAGTACAGACATCTAGAGGTGAGAACATGGGGGTTTGGATCAACTGAACATGTTTTGGTAGGCATTGGTGATGCAACACCAACCAGTCAGTTCTGTTTTAGCAATTTACTTGCACAATTTAATCACCCTTACAGTCACACTGATGTGATGAACTCAGAGATCTGTTCTTAACCTCTGCTCTACTTCTCTAGTGATGTTTGCCAGATGTTGGACTCTGGTTAAAGCTACTTTCCTTGCTACAATTGTTTCTAGGCTAGAGATTACGTGTGACTTTTGGTTTTAGTAACATACTTTCCCTTTAATCTGGCTTTTGCAGCATGTCATTTGTTGTGTTTTCCAGTATTTATAGCCTAGACATTATATTCCATCCCATTCGCATGTATTTTTCACCATTGCGTCTAAAAGGTATCCCGTATGTATGACACAATCACTAATACAAGCCCCTGTTTCAGTTACTGCTTTCCGATTAGCTCATCACTGATGGTAAGATAAGGAATTTTTTGAATTGAGGAAAAATACTAATTCAGAAGGCACATACAGATCAATGGATTTGTGAGTTTTGACATTGTTGAGTCAGTGATCCAACAGTTTCAAGATTGTCTGGAGATATTAGTACTACAAATTAGGAAGTGCCTGATGATTTTTAATACTGACTATGTCTCTAATTGTTTAGTCTTGTAGATGTGCCGCTGGGGCTTATGTACATGAATTGTGACTTAACTGGTAAAATTTTGGGGTCATTAACAATAAATATGGTTAAGATCAAGAAATGAACTTGCCAGGTTCTGTTAAAGCAGTTCTCAGGTCTTAAAACATGGATTGACCCCAGTGTCAGCCAGCAAATAATTTGGGAATGAAATTGGATGTTTGTCAAGGAAGTGACTCACTTTGCCTTTACATCTGCCCCCTACATGGCTGTGTGAAGTCACAATGATCAGTACCATTTTGCTGATATATTAGAGGAGCTGCCTGGTTGTCCAAGCAGTGTAGACATATTTTCCTGTCTCCCATTCCTCTGAAACATTGACTAAAATTGGACTGTAACTTTGGGGCACAAAGTTAGGTTAGTTTAGATACACTTCCACTGAAAAATAACTGTATTCTTTGTGAGTGTGCAGCAGAATAAAAGTTAAAATGTGATCCAATCGTACACAGAAGGCCTTTTCTCTTTGTCAGAAAGCATCTACAGCAACTCCAGCTTCAATTGATCAAAACAGAGATGAGTTTTGTAAAGGCCAAAATGGAGATTGCTTTAAATCTTTATCTAGCAACTGCATCCTTTTCTTTTTATTTTAAAGTGGGATCTCTGAATTGAGATCCTAGTGTGGTGGGGCAGGGAGTTAACAACCATTTCAGGACCCCTGTACCTGTTCTAGAATAAAAATATAAGGGAAGGCATAATTACTGGGTGCAGATATAAAGCAATGTCTGTTTCATGGTTGTTTAGAGCTCTGAGCATGCCCTTTGAAGCTACTTGGAATGTTCTCAAATGAGGTGGTGGGAGTACCTTACAGTGCTAACCAAAAACTGCCAGTTCCTAGCTAGAATATTGTGACTAGAGAAGCCTGTGGAAAATATTGGGGAAGACCCACAAAATTAATGGGATTCTTTCATCAGATAAGAAGTCCAACCAGGGTGATTAAGAAGAAATAAATGGAGCAAAGGCAGGATCTCAAGGAGAATCATAACTGGAAAGTGGCAGAAGAGTGGGGAATGCTGAACTGGCTGGAGATGAGATTTGGTACCCATCATTTTTATGCTTCTCATCAGCTAGAATCCCTATCCACCTTTTATTGGCTGAACTCTGATGATGCCTTGATAGTTGTTTAGGAGGAGCATGGAAGTGGACCAATATTTGCCAGATTGTATTCTTATGGAAGCTCACAGTGCTAGGACGACTGTCATATGCTCTAATAAATGTAGCAGCAGCCAACTGACTAGGACATGCTTTGCCAATTCACTTCTCCCTTATCAATTTACACTGTATTTTTAATCATCCCTACATTATTTTAGAACAAAAATATGTTTTCATGCTCTTTTCATTTAGATAGTGAACAGGTTTTAATCAACTGAAAGAATTTTGCTAGTTCATTTAAGTATAGGCAAGGACTTAAAGATCATAAGAAGGATAGAGTTCATCACAAATCCTTTTCCGAACATAGTCATGGTCTTCTTTGCATAAAGGATAGAGGGACATAGGAGTACAATAAATATAATATTGTGCATCTGTTTTAGAATATCTCTTACTGTTGTAACTTATAGCTTGCCTCAAGCATATTGCATTGCAGGAAATCTCTTTTTATTTGTTAATACTAAGGTCACAAACAATATGCTTTGTTTCCAACATAGTAGCACACTGTTTTTCTGTTTGAACCAAAATCTAATGTGTTGGCCTACACTGGAATAAATGAAGCATGTGGGGAATAAGGCTGTGATTTGATCTTTTATGCCAGGATGCCATGAGGCCCCTTGCCATGTTTAAAATGCCTTCCATTTCCAAAAGGGTTCAGTTCCTCTAAATGCAACTTTGACATTATGGTTTTCTCAACAGGCACTACTGCTCAGCCCACCCTATGTTGGAATGCTGCATATCATGATGAGGATCTGATCCTGACTGGAGATACTGAATGCCACCAAAATACAAGTAAATAAGAGTAATGATAATGATCTATTCAATACCAATAAGCAACAGTAAAATGCCATTTCACAGGTTTACCATGATTTGATAAATGCAGACAGTATCTATGGGAAAAATGGATTTTTGAACACAAACCTACCTTTAAATATTGCTTTTACAATGATGACTTATCTCTTGCATTCCTCTTATCAGGAACTTGAACCTGCAAGGTTCAGGTCAACCTTACAACTGAGAAATCCAGATTTACATTTCAGCCTCTTGTCAATATTTTTGACATCTAACAATGTTGATGGAACATTAGATGAAAATGTGACTTCAGTATTCAGGGGATACAAATGTTTTAGTACATATTTATTTATGACACTGTCCTCAAGAGACCCATGGTATAGTGTAATGTTGCTAGAATACCTAGTATCAGCTACTTCTTGCTGATCTTCATGAAATCTGTCTTATTCTAGGGACATTTAATTTCAGAGACACTCACAGCAGCCACAGTAGTAGATAGCATCAAAGACAAAAAAAAAAAAAAAAAAAACCCTACCTTGAAGCATATTGTAGTCTAACACTCTTAGAGACAGTAACAAAGCTTTAGGAGAGGCATTTAATTCTTTTAGAATGTGGGGTAAATTTCATAAATGCCAGAAAATCTCTAAAAGATTGGTGGCTGGGGACAGGGCATAGCCATCTGAGAAACAACAGAGAACTGGATTTGGTACTTAGGCCTGAGGTGTCCCACCCCTGCCTTAATCAGACATCTCATTACCTACATCACTCTTTACTCAATGCCAAACATGGTGTAGTTCTCCAGTATCATAGGCATTACATCCATGCCACCAGCTACTGGGGAACATGAACAGGATGCTGCTATTGTACTCATGTTTTACCTTCAGTTTCCTGAAGGCAGCTGGTTATTTACTGTGATGATCTCTTGGACTCATCCAACTTGACTCTTCTTAGATTCTTATTGTACAATCCATAGATGTGAACATTTTTAAATTCAGCAATCTTCTTCAGGTCAGTCTTCCTATTTCTCCATTTAAATGGAGAACAACAAAGTAATAGACACTCAAAACTACCTTACCTACCAAAATGAATGGTGAAGTTCTTCTACAAAGCATGAAGATAGCAATAGTGTCCTGCCATAAGTTGATGGATTGGTACAGTCTTGCTGTACTTAATATTAATTCATCCTTAGTTGGACTATTCTTATTTCAAAGAAGAGAAAAAATGACAAAATATCTGAAAATTTGAAAGCACTGGATCTAGGTTAGTGCAAAAACAATTAAGAATGAGTGTAATAAATGATTTTCAGACAATTTAGAGGTTACCAAAATGGAGCTTCATCAACCTGTCTAATGAGGACAAAAGATTACAGAGGGAGAAACCTAGCTACACATTCAGTATTAGGGGAGTTTTCTAGGAAAAATAGGCCATGAGAGACAGTGTCATTCAGTCCATCGTGCTTCCATCATGAGTGCCCACCTTTAAATTAGCTTCCAAAAAGGAAACTAGATTGCCAGAAGTTAATTGAGGTAGATTTCAACCAGTGATTCAGTATGCATATGTCCACATCAATAGTAGTTATGGCTGCAAGATAGTATGGCTTGATTTAAAATCTGCTGCTGTTATGTACTGCTGATACATATTTCCGCATTAGTGTAGGTGTTGTAAATCATGACCAGTTTGATATCTAATCAATTACAAAGCATTAAGATTGCAGAATGCATTCTGACAACAATAACTTCCTGAAATTTCATTCACAATTTTTGAACCAATTGTTGTAGCACAAGTGGGAGTGCTATTTAACAATCACATATCAATTATTCTTCCTTCTTAGTGGTGCACATTGATTTTTTAATTAAAAAATGAGCGTTGTGCTTCCCAACTTGTTTTCCCAGAGTCTGCATAAAAGGAGAGCAGCCATAGTGTATGGAGGAAACAGTAGCATTCATGCAACAAACTGGCTTTTCACACTAGAAGGTCAGTCTGTTTCAGAGTACATAGGTAGTTCTGTACTAGGTTGCTACTTTGTTTTTCATTACTTTTATTATAAAATTTTCTTAAAACAAATACAACCTCTCATAAAAATAAACTGCATATGATATGTATATGTAAGTAATTTATAGGAACCATGTTATTCATCTCAGTCAACTTAGCAGCTGATATCTATGTTTACATAATGCTCAGCCATATCACAATGTTAGTCATATTAGAGAAGCACAGAGCAAACACTGATGAAAAATACCTGCATTGTTCTTTATTGGTTAAAAGTCTGTTGTTTTCTATGCTTAGGGCAAAATACACAGATTCTATCCCAGTATTCGGTTTTTCTTTCAAGTCTAGAATAAATGGATAAAATAGGGGATGGTATAGTAATGAGAAAAAAACATAAGGTTAGGTAAAAGTCAGGTTAGTCTGCCAAATCTTTTGTTAAGTGGACACTTTTTCCTAAGCTTTACTGTTGCCTAGCATAATATATTATGGTCTGAATAACTATGTTATTATGTACTACTTATTATCTATTTAAGTATTTGTTTAAAATGTTAGACCTTACCTCTTAGTCTTCAGTGAATCTCATGATTTATTAGTAGTATATTGGATCCGTATTTGTTCTCTCTATAAGTTTTCAGGCATGTTCTCTTGTGTTGATTGCTTAGAGAGTAGAGTGAATGTTGATTGGAAAGTTGGTATTTTATATGTTTACTTCATTTTTCTGCAAAGGTCTCAAATACTAAAATAACTGTTCAGAAAAAAGCTACCTGTATTTGAGGTGGTGATGGAGAACTACCTCCCTGTTATTATTTCTTTTGGCTCACAGAATAGAAAAAGTAAGCATTAAAAGCTAGAGAATGCTTCTTTGTTTCAAGGACCTGATCTGGCCCACAGATGGTTGACAGTCCTGCAAGGTCTCATTCCCTGCCCTGCCCTAGCTCCACCTCCTGTGGGAAGAATCTGTCATGAGTTGGTCTCTCTCTTCCCCCAGCCACTTTCCTTTTTTCTTCCTGGCAGAGTGAGGTGAGAGGCTTCTAACTGAAATATTTTATTAAGGTAAGCCGGCCAACCAGGTCTGACTTTGTGATAAAGAGTGAGTTTTAAAGGCTCTTAACACAAAGCATCCATGAAGTGAATGATCCTTTTAATTGTATAGCTAGTTCTGCTCCTTTCAGAGAGTTGATTCTAAACTGAATTCTCCTCTACTTTTCCTCACCAAATGGAGTAGGCTGCACTGTCAAGATGGTTAATACTGCTTATGTGCCAGATGTTGAGAATACAGGGCATTACTTAATTGATCCACTCATTCAATCTGGCATCAAACCACTGGCTTGATTAACATAGAAACATAGCATAGAAACATAAACATAGCATAGGGGCCAAACAGAAGGACCAAACATTCCTGATTCATTACCTAGTGAACTTATGACTGAGGACAGATTTCAACCCGGAAGCTTCCCAGCTCTCACTCTTGGGCACTATGCTACACCAATTTTGAAAGAAAGTGATGTAATAAGGTATGGACATATGAATATGTAAATTATTTCTCTGTTCAGGCAATTGTTTGTTTCTGTGCTGCCCAGTAGTCAAAGCTATTTTACAGTTCAGTAATGTGTTTATGATAATGTGTTCTAACTCCATGTAAAATCAACATGTGATATGAAATGCAAGGTTTTTGTCCAAGGTTCTAAATTAAGTGGGGACCCTAATACAAGCAGAGAAATTATTCTGCTGTGGAAGTTATCCCTCCAACTTTTAGAGGGCAGCAAGGACTGTGATGGAGCTAGGGGGTTCCTGCCTGTTCCTTCTACTCTTCCATTGTTTCTAATCTCTAGTAAAATACCTGACTGGAGCTTTAAGTGTCAGACATTCTAAATGGGGCTGCAGCCAGCCTAAGAAGCAGAGGAAATTGCAGAATCATTAAATTTGGGTGCATATCCTGCATGCAGTCTTCATGGAAAGTAGTGGAGCCCTGATTACATATAAATTCTGTAGGCAACATTTCATCATTGCACTGAGGCCAGCAGAACAGAGCTAATGGATGTGATTTCAATCTCTGCACTTGTTAACCAAACCTAAATGTTAATAATAGGACAGTTGTAGACCTGCTTACTCAGAAGTAAATTCCACTGTGTTCAAAAGGTTCTTCTCATGAAAGTGCTCGTATGATTGTGGGTTAAGACACTACAATATTAGTATCAATAAATATTTTGAAGCTATCTGAAATACCACAAATTAGGTATTTTCTTGATAATGTTTGTTATATCCTCATGTATATTCATTTTTACAGTATAGGCATAGTATTTTGCATTGTTTTCAGATAAACTGCAACTCAGCTACTTGAAATATGTTTTGAACAAGATTATAAATGTCTATGTATCAGGTTACCTATTATGAATACAAAACGTGTCAGGTGATATGACAGCAAATGTTTAAACAAAGTTTAGTGCCTTACTTCTGGGTCACAAATAACTAGCATACATTTGAGTGGGTAGAGAAACTAGAAAAAAATTGTGTAAAAGCTAAGTAAGTTTTTTGGACATATTTGCAATGCAGATTTAGAATTATTAGATTTCACAGATAGAAAGAACATTTTAATGTTATCTTTCGAATAAGCTATACACAGACACACATGTGGAGGTATTTTCAGAGCTAAAAATAAAAGATCAGCAGTGCAATCCTTTACCTGTTTATACAGCCGTAAATTCCACTGAATTCAATGGAGCTTAAACCCAGGTGAATGGGTGTAGAATTTCAGCTTTACTGTGCACTCCTGTGCAATTATATTCCAAAGTAAACCCTATTGAGTTCAATCTAAACATAATATTGGTCTATTAAGCAATTCCTGTTGAATGTGACCCCAGTTTTATGTTATTCTTCTTTGTGTCTGAGACCATCATTTCTTGGTCAGTCTCAGCATTACTATGAAAAAAATCCCTTTCCTAAAATTTCCAGTTAAGGTGCTTACATAACCCACTATGTCCACTACAGTTCTTGTGTTTCCTGAGTTCATTCTTCTATCTATTATTCAAAAGCAAAAATGAGCAATAATTGTTAGACAGATACATTTTATATTATCATAAGTAGCATTAAAAATAAAGAAGCAACAAGGGAAAAGGAAATTAAGAAAGTGATTCACTACTGTTAACTAATTCCTTCCCTTCTCTCTTGTTTCTCTGTACATTATTCCTACAGACTTCTTTACAGTATAGTTACCCTGCTGTAATCATAGCCATAGTAAATTCTGTGAGTTAATATGTCAATTTTTGTTTTGCATTAAGTATTCTACTCTATACAAGGAATCTCTAAAATCTGAGTGCAATTCAAAGATGGATTAACAGCTTACTCAGCATTGATTATATTTTCTTTGCTTTGTTGTTCTATAAGCTATCTCTCTGGACAAGCCCAAACCATCTTTGATTAGATTACCCAGACCTTTCCTTTGTTCTGAAAATAGAACACCAAGATGATTCATCACCACCTAATTTGTTGCCTGGACATGCAATGAATTTATTTATTTATTTATTTAGCTCTGGACACATTTATCTCATGAAGCATCTTCAAAGGAATTAATATACTTTTGAACAAAGTATTACACTTGATCAGTAACATTTATTACTTTAGTCTATTCACTGGGACTTTTTTGTGTAATTCATTATTGCAATTCCTTGATGAGACTCCAGAGTAGCTATAAACAGCTGCCACATTACTTACTTTTATTTACCTTACCTATGCCTTATTGTCAAAACCAATACAGAGTTGAAGAACATGCTATTGCAACCTCAACCACTTTTTCAGATCAAGTACTTTTTTCTTCTTTATCTGTTAGTATAGCTATACAATGGTACTTAGAAAATGTTACTTATCAGAAAATAGATGTCTTCAGAGTGAGCCCTCATCTGTTTACATTGCCTGCTCCCTTTTACTCTCTCAGAATTACATCATTTTTAAATTGTCATTCATTATAAAGTATATCTTATACAAATGCATTCCACTCTAGTTTACTCTTCAAATGTTGAAAAGGCTTGACAGGCCTGACAAGGCAGGACTTTGAAAAGCCAAGAGGAGAAACATTGAGGGGTTGGAAAGATGAAAACAGTCCGTCACAATGAATGCTATTTTTGAGGTTGATTCTAAGTATCAGCAGAACATTGAAAAGAACAGGAAAAATTAGCAGTAGCCTGAACACTCCAGTGTCCTTTTTTTATGCTTCCTAGGCATTGCTTGTTGAAAGAGCTAGAGTTTTTCTGCAACTTTGAATATACATTTACAGAGATTGCTATAGAAATGCATGGTAATATCAGCTTTTACATGGAACTATCATTTCTATACTATTTCCATATGAGACATACAGAGTCATTCATTGGAACAAAACTGTTCAAGTTGTGTACTTTATTTCATACTGACAAACAGATAGTTCTTAGTGTGATACAGTGAATTCTTCAAGCAGTGTTACAGAGTTGTCAGAGTTAGACATATTTTACTATTCCTGCCTCAGTGAAACCATACCTTGTTGTCATCCCTAATCAAAGCATAGAATTGAAAAGCCATGATTCTCTGCCTAGGTTCAAACTACAGAATTATGTGATAGTAACTGAAGTTGGTACCTGTACTTCAAACAAACAGTCAGATTTAAGTTAATTAAAGTTAATTATTGCATTCTACCAACCAACTAGCCCTGAGGTGCAGACTCCTATTAGTATACTTGTCAAATTTCAGGTATCTCTATTTCATGGTCTTGGAGCTGCATAACTAAGTCAGACATGCATCTTCTTTTATTATTATAGCAAAAATCTTCAGTTAGCTATATTTTTCTCATTTGAGTGCAATTCTCTTGCTGCTAGACATTGTCTAGACAGACATAAGATTATTTCAAGTCTCAGTTCCAACCTCAGAATTTGCTCTGTAGTCAGAGCTGGGAATCTGAACTTGGAGCACCCTTCTTATGATATCGCAGCTGGCACAGAAATAACTGCACCAGCTGTGACTGCAAAGTTTCAAGATCAGTCTTTAGATGGAATTTTGTGTGCAGGGAGTTGTTGGGAGGAAAAGAGACAAGCATCACCAACCTACCTAGTATCATGGTGTCTTACCCAAATGAATAGAAAGGACCACAAGATTGCACAAGAGAGATTCAGAGCAGACAATCAGAGTAGCAAGGAAGCAGTTTGAGGAGCAAATCTTATAAGTAAATATAAAGTAATGCATGCTGGGGCAAAACATTCCAACTACACTGATAGGATTGTAGCTAAAAGTTACTAAGCAAGAAAGGATCTCGGGAAGTAGTGGACAGCTTGATGAAAATTTCAGCCCAGTGTGTTGCTGTTGTTAAAAAGGTAAACTCCATACTAGACATAATTAGGAACAGAATAGAAAATAGAACTGCCAAGATATTACTCCTGTATACATATCCTTGGCACAACACTTAGAATATTTTGTCCAGTTCTGGTTGCCTTACCTGAATAAGGACATTACTGAGTTGGAAAAAGTGCAGAGAAGGGCAACAAAAATGATTACGGGGCTAGGGCAACAGCTGGGGACTGTTCACCTTGGAAAAAAGGTGAGTAAGAGGAGATATGACAGAGGTGTTTAAAATTGTGCATGGAGTGGAGAAAATGAGAGCAACATTTTTTTCCTTCTCCCATAACACTTGAACCTGGGGTCATCCCATGAAGCTAATTGCAGGAATGTTTGGGACAGACAAGAGGAACTATTTATTCACACTACTTAGAGTACTTATTCAAACAACTTCTATGGAATTTGCTGCCACAGGAAGAACTGATAGCTATCAATCTGGATGGCTTGATTGGACAGAATCATGGATTCAGCTATCAGTGACTACTAGCATGGTTGAAGAGCTTGGGCAGGTGGAAGCCTTGCACTCTCGAGCAATCCTGTGGGCAGCTGGTTTGCCACCAAATGTTTGGAATGCTGGACTAGATGGACCGCTGGTCTGATTTGGCATCGCTTTGTTATATTTTTCTGTAAGTCAGCCTCCTTTCCTTGTGCTCTGGGGCAAAAACAATTAACTGGCCAAAATTGACTTTTCTGCAGGGCTATTTTGAGGGGCTTCTGGCCTCCTTAGGATGACCATAAACCTCCAAGTTCAGAAGATTATAAGAAACCTCATTGGATTATGCTGCCCATCAGTCAAAATGGAAAAAAATCAAAGTATGTCAGATGTTTTACAAATGTAGATACAATGCTCAATTCACATATTTAACAGCACACTGTGCCAGCAATATATTAATAATATAATGCTAGTCTCACATGAATACAAGTGAAAATAGTCTGTGTAATCACTGACAGTTTAATAGAACTCTGATCTTGAGAGGGTGGTTGTCTGCTATCATATATTTTAAATATTATGCAACAATAAATTAGAGGCTAATCATGTGTTTACAGTCTGGCAATATAATGTAGTCACAATCTTATACGATCCTAGCTGCAGAATGGCTAGCAAAAAGAAACAAGTATGAACAAGAAAAATTACTCATTTCTACAGTGTTTAAGGCAGCACAACTAGCTTTGTGCACTAGCAAGATCTCACAATACTTATGCTGAAATACTACTTAACCTAACAGCTACTGTAGCACAAACACAGCCAGGGCTAGCCTCCAAAAACAAGGAAACGGTAGTAGTAGTAATAGTGGTAGTAGTGCCACTCCATTCATAATTCATTCCCATGATCTAAATGGTATTAGTACCCAATAGGGGAAAAAGTCAAGTGTATTAACAATTCTGTTGACCATTTACTCAAATGTAGAATAAGACCCTCAGTTCACAAGTTTTCTCAAGAAGAAGATGGGAAATGCATTTACCCAGAAGAATGCATATTGAAACAGTTCTCTATACTATCATCAGACTGACAGCTTAGTGGGAATATGCAATACAGAGGAAGTATAAGTTGCAGTTTCTGGTAATATAAACATTCCCCCCACATGTGCACACACACAAAATCTGCTGGCAAGGCAAAGGAAAAAGGTAGGGGGTGGGGAGGCACCAGATTAAAATCCAGGCCTTCCAATCCAGTGAGCAACACACTAGTCACAGAGGAACAGACAGAAGGCAATCTGGATCCTTTAATACGGGCCCTTTTCCAAGAGCCTAGCCCCCCACAATCCCATATGACATACCCAGCTGACTATACCATATAGCCAGCAGTTTTGTTCATCAGTCATACTTGCAAGTTTGTTGTTAGCTTTGTTGGTTGGTTGTTGGTTGGTACAATCTCCATGTCATCAGAGACTTGTGTGCTCATAGGTCTTTTTACATGAAACAGAGTAATGTAGCCCTAGGTCATGTGATTTGAGGTGAAAGCTGTATTTTGTTGCAAGGGTTTGTGTTCATTTGGTGCTGCTCTATTACAGGCTGCAGGGTCAGAAAGTTATCTTCCTTTGTGGCTGTGAACAATGGAGGAGGCAGTGGACCTGTCATCTTGGGTTCCCCACTACTCTGATAGGAAGGCTTAAACTTGTGTCACCTATTTTGCAACATAAAGTTCCCCCCATGTTAAAGCAGGATCATCTTCTCAGTGAGCACAGAATCCACACTACATTTTTAATTCTCCCCCAAAGTCATACTGAATGTTCCATTTTAGTTTTAAGGAATCTAAATGTAGAACACTTCCTTAAAATCCATTTTTAATAGAAATCATAAGGAAAAAAATCTTTGCAATCTTCAACACTGTTTCATTTTTTACTATTCTAATTATAATTCTTTTTGCCATTGTCTACATTTGAGTTGCATTCTGTGCCTTTCAAGTTTAATTGGTGACATGCTGTATGTCAGTGTGATGTCCCAAAATACTCAAATGCTCATCAAGTCTATTTGCTTCTATGAAGTAATGGACTTCAACACTGTTTATAGTTTTCTGTTCTTTTTAATTCTGAAGTGAAAGGATGGGCCAGCCACTTCTCACTACCCAAGAAAGCATGCTGACCACAAAGCTTTTCAAGCTTGATAGCACACTTGATTGCTGGGTTGTCTCATCACTCTGGCATTGTGGACTTTGAAGCCACTAAGGAGTATGAAATTTCAAATGTCTAAAGCACATTAGAGATGTTTAATCTAATTGTTCCTATCAGCTTCTTGTCTTATAACTTTGGTTTAAAGGTATGCGTTCTGGTCCAGAGACTGCTGGATTATACCAAGCTTCTGTATGAGTTGACCACTCCATGTACTTCAACTGGAAATGTAGCTGTGTGTGTGTTTGTAACTATATAATTCATTGAAAGAATGTCTTGCAAGAAGAGAACATTTATGTATTTATTCATTTGATTTGTTACCTCACCTTTTTTCCATGGTCAGAGAGTATTTGTGCCTGGAAAAGACCGGTGGTGTGAAGTTAATAGTTGTAACATGATGTTCAGTAAATGCAGAGCACCAGCAAGCGCACAGATATATACAGTCTATTGTTGGTCTAGCACAGTGTTGTCTGTTTATCACTAGTTTATCACTAGCAGTTTTTTTATAACATTAAAGTTAAAAATGCCAGTGGATTCAGTTATGTATGCTGTTCTTAAAATTACTTCTAGAGTTTCCTTTAGATTGTAAAGTAATGGAGATACTGTATTGTAATATATTCTATATTGTACAGTAACTAACTGAGATAAATATATAGATTCTGCCATAAGTTGGATGTTATTTAGGGCACAATCCTGTGGGGAGGCCTGTAAGCCTCAGAACTCAGAGGACTGTAGGTATTCTATGCAGGGTGGGAAAGCAATAGTTACCTCCATAGACCTTCCACTATAAAAATCAGCTAGATGGTCTATTCCAACCAGCCGTTGGACTGGGAGAGAAAGAGGCTGGAATGTCACCAGTATATATTCAAGGATACACTATCCTGGTGGACCTAGTCTCCTCCTCTCTTCAGAACATCATCTTTATCCTGTTTTCAAGGTCACTTTTACTAGTTCAGAGAAGTTCTTTTCTTTCTACACTGGCTGCAGGAGAGAAAGGGAGAGCTAAATGAGATACCTAGCTCCAAAGACAGACCTCTTTTCTGACTTAAGATATTGTAATCTCAAGCATCCTATGCTGCCTAGTGACCACAGGAGTGCCCTGCCTAGCATTGTAAACGTTCAGTAGAATGGCAGTCCTAATTTGTCTGTCCATTGGAGAGACCAAAATTACACCAAAATATAATGTTCCACGTAAATGACCGCAGTGTTCAAGATTGCGCTTCCAATGTATTTTAGTAGTCATTGTATAAAAAGGTTGTTATATTTCTTGTTGGTACATTGGTAAACTAATCCTTAGTGCCTGCTCTATTTTTAACAGCTGCTTATGCGTTCAGTTTTAAGCATAGTTAAGATTAGTCATGTAAAGCCTTTTGAGACAATAGGGAACGTGATATTTTTGACCAGCTGCAAAAATTGTAACCTCACAGAGGAAAAATGGAAAGAATAAAAAGAAAACCTTTTAGTATATCGGTCTTTTGTGCTTCTCATACTTTTACATTCCTATAAATCTATAACAGAACCTTAATACTATCTTGAGCAATTCTTCATGATCTTGCTGCTCTAATCGTTTTTTTTTTAAAGTACAGTTTACAGTTTCTTTAATTCAGTAGATTATTTATGACTATTTATGGGCTTCAAATCCAGAGAAGAGCAGTGTTTAATAAAAATTATTTGAAGAATTTTAAACCTATAATTTGAGTAAATGAATGGAACAAAATTAGAAAGAATGTCACAGTATGTTTGTGTAATACTGATCATAGTATGTTTGAATACTACTAATAAAATCACATTCCTTCTTTCCTCTTCTTTCCAATAATATAAAATAATTTGGCTGAAGTAGCTTTTTGCAACTGTTTTCTGACTTCCTTGGTGGAAAAGGGCTATAAATAATAGGGTCTGGAGAACCATGCATATGTTTCTAATTGAACATTCCTATAGTTTGGTTTCATACAGATAGCCAAATGTAGTGTTACAATGCAATGTCAGTTTCATATCAAGGTTGTGGGTAATTGTGTTTTCATTCAGCTAGGGAGTTTAAAGAATCTTAATGCTGGAAAAAGCTGTGAAAATGAAACAATCATTTTAAAGATACAGGGATACTATGGAAAAGTTTGTTATCATTTTGGCCAAATACAAATAGCATTGAATTGTTGAGGTTTATGTTGACAAATTGAGAATAAATCATTATTGCTCAAAATAAAATTGAAAGAAAAGGAAAGCTTGCTACAAATATATCATCTTATTTGAATATTTTGAATAAGACATTACATTCCTGCCTGTGTGAACTGATGGTAAAACATGCACAGAAATTTTCATCACCAGTCCATGAATGTGATGTTTCACTGGAAATTCAGGTTGGACAATTCTGTACTGTTGAACCCCAACAAAGCAAGTAGTGACTTTCTGTGCTGATAAATCGGGGGTCCTCAAACTACGGCCCAGGGGATGAATCCAGTCCGCCTGGCCCATTTATCCAGCCTGCCATACCCATTTGGACCTGCCACATGGGCACCCACCCCCACGCGCGTACCTGCCACCGCCCCCCTTGCCCCACGTGCGGGGAGGCAGCGGTTTGCTCGCTTGGAGAAAACAATCTCCAAGCGAGCAAGCCGTTGCCTCATGCGCCTGCCTTGTAGTGTGTGCCTGCCCCCATCCGTGCCTCGCATCCCCTCGCCGGCGTGAATGCCCCCCTGCACTTCGCCTCACCTTGCCTCACCACGTGTCCTGTCCCCGCCTCAGTGCACACGCCCGCATGCACCGTCGCTGCACCGGCCTGCGCGCACCACTGGCACCACCTTTTCAGCCCATGCCTAGCACTGGTAGCTTTTGACTGGCCCCCTGGTGGAAAAGTTTGAGGACCCCTGTGATAAATCTTTGTCCTAATCTCTGTAGCATATACAGGCTTGATAGATAATGCCCTAGATAGCCATCTTTTGTACTGTGAATTATTGGCTGCGGAAATAAAAAAAAGACTTGAAAAAGCATTAAAACATGTTTTAATATTACAAAATGAATTAGTCTCTAATTCGTCTTTATGCTTTGTGCACAATGAACGAAAATGAGAATGGTGATAGGAACATCCCCACAAATTGTCCCCTTCAAGTTTTATATTGTTAGGATATTAGAGGGAGAGTTAAATAACCACCAGGAGTTACCTTGGAATTTATGACACACAACATTAATAAGGTAGCAAGCATTAAAAGCAGTCTATTAAAAGTGTTAAAATAGCAAGAATGGTAAAATTACCAGAATATGTACAAATAAGAGACAAGCATTTCATTGTTGTTATTGTATGGTCAGTTATTTTTAATTTTTTGCATTTATGATTGTTCCTTACTTTAATATGTGTACTTTCTACATATTCCTCAATAAAATGTTGGTTACAAGAAATGGGGTTAATAAAGTAGAAATGATTTACTCCTTGTTTTTAGCATGATAGACTGTAAGAAGAATAGACTGTCTTTGGGAAAGGGTGATTTCATGGGTGGAAACTATCATTGAATGCTTACAGAATTAGGTTGAACACAGTTCTGTGCAGAGACTGCTGCAGGCATGGCTACCCTTTTCTTGATTTTATGAAATACTGAAATACTACTACCACTACCCATGTTGAACACCAAGAAACTTAGGGGAAAACAGGGCCAGGCATTCCTAAGTCCCAGCAAAGATTTTTCTCGCCAGTTACTGTAGATGCAAGTCTCAGAATTCCTGGCAGGAAACTGAAGTCTCTTGGCAGAGACTTATATAGTCTCTGCCAAGGAGGCAGTCCCCAGGAAAGGCTGGTAGGGTCAGAGAAAATGATATCTCCCTGGTACTATTACTTTGAGCAGCTATTTCAATTGAGGTATCACATTTCTCCTAAGCTTTCTAGTTTATGTGCAGTATAGAGAGGAACACTTCTACCAGTGTGGCCTACTTTATCATTTCTGTAGGTCTCATATCCTAGATAAATATATCCCATCAATGATTATTTGTACAAGAGGTTTGTAATATATTTATGACCTATTTCACTCATCTTGACTTCCTTTATATTTTGTCCTTCATATACCTCCTTTATATGATATTTTTTCTCTGATACTTTTGAATGTGATTAGTGCTTCATGGCCATTATCATCTCTCCTTTCTGAATATTAAGCATTGTCTATTAAGTTGAATTAGATTATTAGAGGGGTTTTTTTTCCAGCTACCCCCTCCCCATCTGCTTAAAAGCATATACATTCTGGCTCCGGTTTTGTTCATGTTGCTTAATATATTTGGTATTAGATTAGTTTCCCCCAAAACCGATACTCAACAAATTACTGAAGCTACTTCTGTTTGGGTGGTCTTGCACATTGGAAAGATAGAATTTCTGAAAATGCTGCCAGGCAGGTTCTGAACTTCTTAACTAGCAATGTATATTTAGCTTGCACAAACTCATAATTACACATCCCAGTGTTCGTGATGCTGCTGTGCACCATGAGAAACTCATCTCTCATAATTTCAGCCTGTCCATACAGCCTACATTTCTAGTTTTCTTTGACTTTCTTTTCAACACCATGGATAACAACATATAACTCCAAATACATAATATGGAACCAATGTTATTTTCACATTTGTGTCTTTGTTGTTTAAATCCCTTTGGCCTTATACCTAAAATACCACCACTGCCTGTAAAATTAATTATCATATGATTTCCCCCCTTTATTCACACTGATCAAGACTGTAAATAGTACGATGTTAATTAGGGCATCAGTGAGTTCATGTCCCAAGAAACTAATTTAAAAATCCCCTCTGGATCTATTATGAATCTCAAAATAGTGCGTTTTGATGCCAACTTAGAAGTTCTAGTAGATTTGAACCAGAGTAACTTCAATTTGGAAAAAGAAGTTTTTTCAAGCAAGGGATTCCAATGTTATCCAAACATTGAATATAAAGCAAATGCAGCATTGTGCTTTCATATGTGAAGCTTAAATATGTTGCACTATTTATATAAATGTGATTGTTATGAATATGGAATATAAAGAAAAAGACAGGCTTTTCTCATTTGAATTACTGTTTTCAAACGTTTGACATTTGCTTTACAGATAAATATATGCAACAATAACCAAACCAAAAATGTTAAGTTTTCTTTGTGAAAATATCCTAAATATTTGGGAATTGATTATGTTTCCTCAACTATAAAGTAGCAGAAATTGAAAGGTTACATTACATGTGGTTGTTCAGAAAAGAAATATTGTGGCATAGTGCAATCTTGGTACTATCTAAATCATAAACAGAAATCATGCAAGTCTTTATTTATTTATTAAAACATTTTTATGCCGCCCCATTCGCTGAAGCCTCGGGGCGGCTTACAACAATTAGTTAAATAATTATAATTAAAAATATAAACATTAAAATAAAATACATACAATATAAAATAAGCCGCCCTGGCCAGATAAAATTCAATAATATTAACATTTTAAATGCTGCTTAAATAAAAAGGTCTTCGCCTGGCGCCAAAAAACAAATAACGACGGCACCAGGCGGACTTCTCTGGGGAGGGCATTCCATAACTTAGGCGCCACCGCTGAGAAAGCCCTCCTCCGAGTACCCACCCTCCTAATTTCTTTCACGGAGGGTTCCCGGAGAAGGGCCTCTCCCGCCGATCTCAGGGGGCGGCTGGGCATATATGGATGTAAGCGCTCCTTCAGGTAACCAGGACCCAAGCCGTTTAGGGCCTTATAGGTCATCACCAACACCTTAAATTGGGCCCGGACTTCAATGGGAAGCCAGGCTGCTGACGGGGACTGGACGTTATGTTCACATGACTCCAGTCCTCTGTCAGCTTCACTGGCTTCCCATT
>NW_025336236.1:154497-156295 GCF_004798865.1 Varanus komodoensis
GTCAGCAGCCTGGCAGCTCTATTTTGAACCAGTTGAAGTATCCGGACCGTCTTCAAGGGTAGCCCCACGTAGAGCGCGTTACAGAAGTCAAGGCGGGAAGTCACCAGCGCATGTGTCACTGTTGCGAGGCAGTCATACTCCAGGTAGGGGCGCAGCTGATGAATCAGCTGAAGCTGGAGGAAAGTGCTCCTCGCTGCTGCTGTTACTTGAGCTTCCAGTGAAAGCTCCGGGTCGAGGAGCACTCCCAAGCTGGGGATTATATGGATTGGTTGTGGATCAGAATGCAGCAACTAAGTGCAGCTGAGCCACGTGGGTTTGTTGCATATCAGCTTGTACCCACTATTAAATCAATGTACTGAAAACCACTTTTATAGGTAGAGCAAAAGGAATAGGACCTTACCCATTTAATGGTTTCCTGAGTACCAGAACTAGTTGATTTAGGAAGGGAAAAAAAATAGGATAAATCTAAAGTTAGATCATAGTTATCAGTAAAAGGTATATGCAAGATCATAGAGCAACTCCCATGGTTAAACATAAAATTCCTTTTTAAATTACTGCTCTAAAGATAACATTTTTTAGCATTATAGGTCATGGATTCTAGTTAAACCACTACTTTTGTGTTATAAAAATTCCTGTAGGATCAGGCTGGGGGATTGCATTGTAGCACTTAGTTATCCATGCAATTCCCAATCTTGACAGATATATATGCATATATAGCTTATAGCAGAATTGGAGAAGCTTCTTCTAATTTGATCTAGCCTTTTCCAAACCTGAATGTATAAGAACCATAGCTTTATACCAAAAAAGCAGAAAAGTTCTCATTAATATGATCAAGGTGTGTCTTTACATATGGGCTTGCACTTAGAAGATTTTTTTTTCTTAAAGTAATGTATTCATACTGCCTTGTAACTGGTTTTCCTTACCCATAACATACTTTCCCATTGGGCTGTTTTATCATGGACATTCCTGATATTATACTCTATGTCCCTAGTAAATTGGTGTCCCTATTTTTTCCTGTTCTGATGCTTTGTCAAACTTCTGACAAAAAATGAGATATTGTACGGTAAATCAAACACACAGCGGACTAAGTAGCCTTTGAAGAATAAACTTCATACATGAAGGTAATGCTGTTCAAATATCCACTGATCCTAAAAAAAATGTGTCTGATGAACTAACAGATATTGGTCCTTCTATTAACTTAATAAAGCAGGCACCGTTCTGATCCATGGAAAGCTTCCTGATAATCACAGGCACATTCCCCATCACTTACCCATGGGCTTCATTAAAAGACGGGTTGCCATTTGAAAACACATACCGACCTGCGGCGGTGGGGGTGGGCAGTCCGTCCCAGTCCGTCTCTCCGTGGCAGCCGGCAGGTTAAAGCCCGCGGCTCCTCCTCCACACCCCTCCCCCTGAGCAGCACAGCTCTCACCTGCACCGGAGCGGGGGCAGAGCAGGGCGCGCCAAGCGCATGCCTGCCAGGTGGTGCAGGCAGGCCAGCAGCATCCCGGCAGTGGTATTACATGTCCTGGGCGTCGGGCACACCATGCTGCACATCTGACAGACTTACTGCACACACCTATTCGCTCTATAAGACACACAGACATTTCCCCTTTTGAGGGGGGAAAAGTGCATCTTATAGAGCGAAAAATACAGTAAATGAATGTATGGAACAAGTGGTGAAGCGTTTTCACCATCATGTAGTAATGGATGATAGTGTATGTGATTCAGGTAGTGATCTCCTTGATGTGAGAATAGGAATGTTATAAGCTTGTCTCTGTTTTCATCTCTGAAATTT
>NW_025336236.1:156395-161119 GCF_004798865.1 Varanus komodoensis
AAATTTCAGTATAGCATTGCAATGTGAATGTGTTCATGAAATCACGTTTAAAAGTAATGCTCTAAGCACTAGACATTATTTCAGAAATTGCCTTTGGTTTTTTTCCTATTAATTTAGCAAAATGGTCACCTTACATCTAGATGCTTATCAGGCAAAATTTTGGAAATTGTTTTTCAGATCTGATGGTCACTTTACTCTTCCGCATTTCACGTTTCTAATCCATTATTTTCAGAGACTAATATTACAGCATTGTATCTAATTTCAGTCAGTAAATGCATATTATCTAGTAGAAGTTAACAGGTACAAAAAAAATTGAGGGAGAGTCAAAAATTATCCACACTCTCGCTGTAGAATTTATTTTAATTACCTTTTAGAAAAGACAAATACATCATTTTTGACATAATCTCCTTGCTTTTCAATACACTTTGTCCATCTGTCAACAAGCTTTTGTATTCCCTCATTAATAAATGTTTTAGGCTGAGCCATGAATGCACCTCCGTCTTCACTTCTTCATCTGAAGTGAATCTTTGTCCTCATAGGGCTGCTTACAGGGGACCAAACAGTTGAAAGTCTGATGGAGCAGGATCAGGACTATAGGGAGGATGCTTTAACACCTCAAAATTAAGTTTTTGCAGAGTGTCAACATGCATTGTCATGCAAGAGCACAACACCCTTGGATTGCAGTCCTCTGCATTTAATCTGAAGTTTAAGCATCTCACACTAAAAAACACTGTTGATTGTTGAACCGTTTTCTTGATAATGTTCCAGTACACTTTCTCCATACTGCACAAAAAGTCTTTGACAAATAACGGCACCCTCAGACCACAAAAAAAAAAAAAAAATTCACTGCATGCTGCTTTTCTTTTGTGTAAATCACAAGTGAGGCATCCATTTTTACTTGCACCGCAGGTACAGATGAACTGATGTAACATGTTCACACATGCACAGCAGTGGTTGGTGCGACAGTGGCTTTGATCGGAAAGTGCTGATAACAGGTCAGCCAACAGAACTTTTAATATAACTTCTGTTGGAAGTTAAAATTATATTGAATAATTTTTACCCCCACCTTAAACTTATTTGAACATTTCATTTAATTCAGCAACTATTGCGCTGACAACAAAATGTCTTTGTCCATGCTTTTATTGGACAGGAATACATTAAATCACAAATTTTAGTTCGACTAGTTACTTTATCTTGCTGAATTCTGTGACCCTAAGGAAGAATCCATCAGGATTGTCAATGAACCACAAATATTTTAAAGAATTGTTTCCATTTATAAAAGCACATGAACACTAAAAGAAACCATATGGAAATGAAAAAAGCATATAGGTAAACAAGCTAAGAATATTAACTCCAGTGTGCTTCATGTGATTGTACAGATGTCTCCTTGTGCTTTGTCTGATTGAAAAACAATAGATTTTGTTTTTCTGCTTCTAAAACTTAACAAAACAAAAAGTTTAAAAACCTGATTAAAACATAAAGAAGCAGACTGAACATCATAGAACTATGAAGTCCATTCCTGCTAGTGGTATGATAAAGGCATTCATGAAAATGGCCCAAAACAATTCTGTAGTGCATTATATTGAAAATATTTCAGCACTAGGCTTTATTATCTGATTTAAATCAAAGCAACAGTAAAGAACTTACATTAGTTTTCAACATGCACACAAGATTCCTTATGCAATGAGTATGCATAAAGACATGTCTGCTTAGGTCTTCAAGACTTATTCCTATAAAAAAGGTAGGAAAGTTGCTTAATCATTCTACATATTTAAGTTTGTAATAGCAAAGCCCTTGTATGACACACTAGCCAGGTTGACACATCACAACAAGCATAATTTCCCCTATGCACAGCTTGCTGTGTTGATGTGCCTGCAAGATTATAATCAGGAACATCATGGTCCTCCAAGAGGCAAGGTGGGGAGGATTGATGCTCCCCACTTTGAGTCAAGTTAAGCTCACCACAGCTCATGCAAAAAAGGACAAGGAGCTGCTCATGTACTCTCAGTTGCATGTTCAGGCAAAATGAGAAGGGAGGGAAATATCAGCTAGCTGGGTTCTGGAAAGAAAGTGTACCATCCTCTAGGTTCTCTTGAGTGAAGCCCTGCCTGCACATACACAGCATGGGGGTGAAGCAGCTGGGAGTGCAATGCTGGTCACCAATTGGGGGCTGTGCATCTCAGTGGATTCTCCTGTGCTGCTCCTTTTGCTCACGAGGTGGAAGCATTTTGCATGAATGGGTAAGCTAGCAGGGGGTGAGAAGCAACTGGGCATCACTGTAGAAAGAAGCAGCATAGCTCAATTGATTTCTTTTCTGCCCCTTCCATAGATGCCAGAGCAAAGTTCCCCACATGCGTGAACAAGCCAGTGGGCAGGGTAAAAAGCAGGTTGGCAGTGGTGGCTATATGAGGGCTGCGCACTGCAGCAGATTCCCCTGTGCTTCCCTCTTTAATGAACAGCAGGGGCAAGAAGTATCTGGGCAGCAGACCCCACTTGGAAGCTGTGTAACATGGAAGATCCTCCAGTGGTTCCTTTTTTCTCACTTTATACCAAAGTATGTTTTTACTAATCTAAGCATAAATTAAAGAACATAGATATTTAGCTAGAACTATAGAAAAGAACTTAGAATCTGGTTGTGCTGAAGGTAATTTGCAGAATAAATACCAATAAAGTCAGTACAGGTAAATAAAACGATTGCTAGCATTGTAAACAAATGGCTCCTATTTCCTTTCTGAGCAAATGTTCAGCCAACAGATATCTCATTCAAACAGAGGACAGCAGAAAGTTATGTTTGCACTTGTTAACTCTGGAAGCTCTAGCAAAAAATGCCTGAGAAAGGTTTCTTTTCACTATGGAATGTATCTAATGAATGAAGATTTTCTTCAGTCTTTTTGAAGTCCTGTAACTAGGTTCTTTATGTCTAATCGCAAATTATCTAGCGATGCTTGCACACAACATGGTATTTCAGATGAAACATATATTCATGTCTGCACCAAGAGACAGTTGGAAACAGGTGTGGTGGCAGGGCTGTATTGTGTGATGCACACTGAGGAAGTTGTGAATCAGTGCAACTGCAACATACTACATGCAGAATGCCTCTGCAGCTGATAACCTATATTGTTATTTAACTCCTGCTCCCCCAAAATTGTAAGAGCACAGCAAGGAAAAAAATGATATAATAGTGTGCTCAAAGGTTTTCAGACAGTTTTAATTAACTTGTATTTTCTCAGTACTTCACACTTTTCCTGTGGTTGGAGCTATTTTACATATAGAGAAAGATTTTTGTGAGACTACTCCTATCATTTTTTGCTTATTTGTATGTCTTGTCCTGTAAATTTGACTTGAATTGATATGGTACATTTACCTGTTCAAGAAAATGTTCTAAAGCTCTAGTTCTGAGTTCTGTAGTTCCAGTTCTTCAATATTACATGCTGAATTTGAACTATAGTTCCAGCTGTAGTGACTGAAAGAAAAAGAGAACAATAAACAAAGTTGTACTATAATTTTAAGTCAATGGTTGACAGCATTAGTATTGCTTCTATATCAACCTTGATATTTTCTGACTTACACAAAACTCTTATGCAACGATCACAGATCGTCTATCTCCTGTACTATTGTAATTCACTTCCTTTCTATATGTAGAAAAATCCCAGTTAAAGTATTCCACTTAAAATGTTTAGAACTGATAGTATTTTTTTGTGTTAGTTTCATAATAGTGAATTTTCTGGATATGGTGATAAAACACAAATATAAAAGTACCATATTTTCCATCTATAACTCGCTCCCATGTATAGGACGCCCCCACTTTTCCTAATGATTTGCAGTGAGCAAGCTGCTGCCGCACACATGCACGCCGCTTCACTGCCCCCTCACCCACGCGATTGCATCAGTCTCCCCCCCCGAGCGTGCCCCCACTGTATAAGACGCACCTCCATTTTTAGCTAAATGTGTTAAAGAAAAAGTAGTGTCTTATAGACAGAAAAATACAGTAACAGTTTTAAAATTCATGAAATGAAAAGTGATTAGCAACCACATATAGATATGCTGTGCTCTAAATCAGTGATTTTCAACCACCAGTCCACATACGGACTGGTGTGAGGGTTGGCTGTGCTCCACTACCTCTTCTTTGGTTAGCATTGCATTTGTGGGGGGTGCACCAGTGCTGCCGGGGGGTCAGGAGGGGAGAGACAGCTCAGTGGGAGCTGTCTGGGAGCCAGGCTGCATTGATTTTGGCATTTTGTTCTTTTATTGGAATTTGTCATTGCTCCGTTTCTGGTTGTTTTGGAGAGTGTTCATTTTTTTGTATTGTATTTGGAAACAAACACACAGAATACTCTTATACAAGACCTCCCTTGTAAAGGTTCCTCCTCTGTCAGCTGTTACCACTAGACACTATGCTAAAGGAAATGATATGAGGAAGTAGGGTCATTCCTTTTCCCTCCCTATTCCTTTTCTCCTGTGTGTTATGTGTTTCATGGATTGTACTCTTGCAGGCAGGAACTGAGTTCTCTTACCCTGGGGACCTTTTTGACTGAGGAGTGGGGGAAAATACAGTGGAACCTCAGCTTACGGGCACCTCAGCTCATGACCAAATCGAGTTGCGAACAAACATTTCAGGAAAAAATGGCCTGAAGTCGCAAACTCCGCATTGGGTCACGATTGCGCCCGTCTTCCCTGCATGGGCGCGATTGCGGTCATGCTTGGGGTGGGGGGGAGATGGCCAC